>NW_009919668.1:0-9329 GCF_000696875.1 Nestor notabilis
GGAGGGCATGGCCGCAGGGTGCAGAACCAGGGGCGAGCGAGCACAGGCGCTGAGGGGTGAGACCAAAATCCCCCCTGTGTTGTGTTTAACTACAGAACTTGGAGAAACGGGACCTCTTCCTTTAGTACATACCTGCATGTTTTAGTCACATTTTAGCTTTTAACTCCCTTTGCCGCCGCCTCAGAGTTGTTGCGTTTCTGCGGGACTTAGTTCTTTCATTGCTGTTTGCCATTTTGGGTCAGACATCAAAATACGACTGTTACCCTGAGAAAGGAACATGAAGTTGTGGCATGTGGGAATCTTAAGGAGTTAACAGTTCGTCATGGAAGATCCGGATTTACACAATTACAACTGAAGACATTAAAAGGTGTATGTAGAGTATCTTGTCAAGACTAGTGACAGGAAGGGGTTAGATCAAAGCTATGAGAGTAAAAGTTCGGGTCCCAGGAAAGTTTCTGGCTCCTGAATTCGACGCTGTGTTGACGTTTTCAGACAGGAATCTTGGTGGAGGTGGTCAGCAAACCGGCCACAGCATCCCACTGGAAACTGGTGGCAGCAGGTGAGGTGGAGACTGAGTTAAGGAATTAACATGAATTCCTTTATTACATTTCCAGTGTCGCACACTACATTAAAATGTAGATTTTCAATATATTCTCTTCCTCCTGTGTTTGCCTTTGCTTTATAACCAATACATCAAGAGCAGGAGGGTAAGCTGCTCATACACAGTAATTATTTTACAGGCTAAGGACTCTTTCTGACTTTGAAGTGTTGGGTTGTTAATGATAAAAATTATTCTGTGATTAAAACAGACAAAACCCTCCAAGAAGTTAATTCATTTTTTATTAATCCACCTCTGAACACACTAGAAAGAAACAAAGTAAAAGCCACCTATGAGAGGGATTGCACAGATGGGCATTCAGCATTACCAGATACGTGTGTGAGGTGACATAACACAACAGCCATGTATTTTGCCACATGTTTGATCACAAAACACACAAAGATTTATTCTGTTTGCCTACCTTATTATAAATTTAATCTCTGAGAAATTAAGCAAGAGAAACTTCCTCTGCTGGTTTAGAGGGGCATACATCTTCAAAACAGGGTATGGCTTTGCTCGTCCTTAAATACACTTACATCGACAATATATTCACTTTGATGTAATAAACTTACACAATTCTCTCCAGGTACCTAGAAGACTGTTTATGGTTTAATTCGGCTACAAGCCACCTGATCTGCTCCTAGTGTCTGTTAAAATGCCGGGACCATGGGTGCCTCTGGAAGATTTTTCCTGTGTCCTGACAACTCGGAAATAGTCTCTTAGAGGAAGAGATCAGGGAATCTGACTCACTACCAGTAAACGGTCACAGGCAGAAATCTCCCTGTATGTCAAATGAAGGATGCTCAAGCCCTGCTAATTAAAAAGAGATTTAGGTGAGACTAGAGAAAAGTCTCAAACTCTTGTTACGTCTCACACTTCCTGTCTTTTCAAGAACAGCATGACTGCAGTATGAAGTATTGCCATGTCTGACTGCCTGCAAGGGGAGAAAGAGGGAGCCACAGACTGAGAAAAGCACCCTCCTTCCATAGCCCGCAGCCCTGGAAAGGGTCTGGAGAAGGGCTGTTGACACACTGAGGTGAACTGCTTTGCCAGGGTGGACCTCCCATCTTCAAGTTCAAGGCTTTCCCTCCTGAAACTGCCAACAATGATGCCAACTACAAGATGACAGTGATGGAAAGTGCTCTCGTTGGAGAGGGAGCAGCCATACCAAATGAAAACGTGAGTGCCTCACAAATGCCCCTCAGCCAACTCTGCCTCCCTTAGAGCAACTACTGCAAACCTTGAGTATTCTCCTCAACTTCATTCTATCCAACATGCAGAGAAGATGCTTTCGGCTGCTGCGAAGAGAAAGGGAGGATGTGATAGAGGTGTATGGTCAACATCCCTGTGGCAGGTACACCTGCCCTGACAAAGACCTGACCAAAGCCTGCAAAAGCTTCCCGCCCCCCCGAGACAAGCCCAGGAAAACTCTGAGCCTGGGGGGCTACATGACGACATGTGAGCACAGCTCAGGTCTGAGCAGGGTAGAAATGGAGCCCCTTGAGCAGCCATTTAGAGTCAGTCCTCTGCAGAGCAGTGCCTGCAGTAGGGGAGTCTCCCCTTGGGTCAGGACACTGTCCAAGGGAGGGTGCATTTTGGATTGCTGGCCCCTACACATGACAAATTAGCAGTGTATGACGAATCCATGCGACATCACAAATGCGTAGTTAGTTTTGGTGGAGCTTTAACTCAGTTTCAGTAACAAAGTGCTTTTAGGCTCAATTTATTGGTTCTGTGACATCCACTATCTAGATTGTCATTATTACAAGGAAGACTAAACTTTACCCTAGAAAGTTAGCTGATCTTGCTTTTGTTTTAAGTTAGGTGGTTTTGAGAGAAAAATATGCTGTAATGAAAGCTCTTAGGTTTGTGAAAAGCATGTTTCTCCTACATGCTTTCTTTAGGTTGTTAATTCCATGAAAGCAACTTGAGGTGTGATTAGGTAACTAAAAAAACCCCAGACATTACCTCTGAACTGCATTAAGATGTTTCTAAAGAATTTATTTTTCATATACCAGAAAAGAGATTTGGTTTAAAACCTTTATGTCATATGCAGCACCAGTCTACTTCAGAAAAATGTGATTCCACAAGCTGGAAAATGCTGAAAAAAGTTCATCAAAGCCATTTAAAGAGAGGGACTGAATTTATCATGGAGAAGTTCAGATCTGCAGTGTCCCAAAGGCAATCCCAACAGTATGTCACATACAAATAGACAGGACAAAAAGATAAAAGCTATTAAAAGACTTTATTTGAACTTTCTGAAATCTTAAGATATATTTGTTTAATATATGTATAAATATATATGTAGAAGTAATCTTTAATGACGTATGCAACGAAAAGGAAACATTAGAGCAGAAGTCAAGTAGTTCAAAATCAAGTGTCACTGGGAGTATGCGAAGGCTGCAATTTCTTTCTTCATTTCCTGGTAAGAAGAAAAAGACAAACTAGCAGTCAGCATGAATAAAAGCTGGAGAACCCCGTTTATTTCTTCCTAAGAAAGACTGTGTACATACATGAAGAGTTTGTTATATTTAACAAATCCACGTGCTCCCTCCATCCCAACGCCTTGCTATCCCCACTAGCTTCTAATGCATCCTTTTGTGTCCCAAATCGCATAGACGAGGGAGGCTGTATGAGTCTCTATCCGAATATCCAACCTATCCAAATCAAGTCAATTCTGGGAATGCCTGGCTGGGATCATGAGTGACTCTGGAAGATATTTCCTGAGTCCTGACAACTCTGAAATAGTCTCTTAAGAGGAAGAGATCAGGGAGCCACAGACTGAGAAAAGCACCCTCCTTCCATAGCCCCCAGCCCTAGAAAGGGTCTGGAGAAGGGCTGTTGACACACTGAGGTGAACTGCTTTGCCCTTGTCTTCAAATTCAAGGCTTTCCCTCCTGGAACTGCCAACAATTATGCCAACTACAAGATGACAGTGATGGAAAGTGCCAGAAGACAAATACCAGCTCACCTTCACTAACTCTGTTTTGTCGTAATCTTCCCGATGCTGGTAAATGCACTGACTCATAACTGCGTATAGTTTTTCCAGCTGAAGAATGTTGAAGTTCTTACTTATCATGGTGACAAAATGCAACAGTTGCTGAAGAAAAAAGGAGGAAAATACAAGTTCAGACTTTTAGCACAAGATCCTTTGAACAGGGTTTTCCATGTTTTCAGAAGCTAAACAATAACACAAGTGACATCCTACTTTCTTCTACTGTAAAATAAAATATGAGTGACACTTCAGAGACTGGATTCAATATCTCAGAAGCTTTAACTGGAGAAAATAATTTTTCATACTACATAGAAAAAGAAGGTTTAGTTTTCAGACTATTTTATTACTAATCAATCTATGAAATCAATGATCATCATTCCAAATCGACTGCTTCCAGAACAGCAGGGAATGACACAACCCACTTTGTTACAGAGCAGCAGCCACAGCAAAGCCACTGTTGCCTTCCATCAGAGAAGCTGTGGCTGCCATGCAAGGCTGCTGTAACTGGATCTTCAGAAGCCAGGCTACAGATCTTCTAGATACAGCTGTGCCATCCTGAATGTGAAGTTAATGCTGGTGAAGCTTTAATTGAGTCAGAACATTCAGCCTCAATTTATTGGTTCCATGACAATCCCCTGTGAAACTATTTCTAATTGCTGCCACACACGACTGCAGCCTTGAACACTGCCAGGGATGGGGCAGCCACAGCTTCTCTGGGCACCCTGTGCCAGTATCTCACCACCCTCACAGGGAAGATTTTCTTCCTCATATCTAATCTAAATCTACCCTCTTTCAGTATAAAGCCATTTCTCCTTGTCCTATCATGATGAGCTTTATGTCCTTTTCAGGACACACAAATAGCAAAGCAAAACTCCCAAATTCATCATAGAAACTATTAATACATTAATAACCAACAGTACTAGCAGGCTGTCAGGGGCTATTTTACAATTCAACAAGCCCCTTCAAATTAAAAATTAGGAAGAAAACCCAGTCTCCTAAAACTTAGTTCAACAAAAGCAGGAGCAGCCTACACCTGGTGTGGAAACACTGCAGTCAAAGTCCATCACAGGCTGAACTATTTCACAAACTCTGCATCCTTCCCATAAATTGCTTCAATTTGCATCAGTTAACAACTGACTTCAGTTACAACTGCACATGTAGCTACTTCAGTATTAACAAAATCAGACTGACTTTGAGTTCAAAGTAATCCACAACCACTGGCTGCGTGGGAGTTTCCACTGCTTTCTCGACACCCATCACCGATCGCTCTTCTCCCCCAGAGCGCCTCGCACGAGCCACACGGGGCACCCACACATCTGCAACGACACAGACTTCTTTAGTTGGGGTTTCTGTTTATCTGGAACACAGTATTAGTGAAGTATCCTGTACCTGCATAGGACAGAGACAGGACTGTTACCATTGTTTCACAGTGAAATGCAAAAGTCACTGCTCTGTCAAAATCAGAAACAGACACTCAAAAAAAAGCACTTGAGAAAAAGGCAGGGTAAAAACAAGGCAAAAAAGATACCGTCCTGTTGCCATCACAGCACTGCAGGGTGTTAGGAAACACACCTCCCATTGTGATACTCATATAATAAAAGTTTTTCAAGTTTTTTGAATAACAAAGTTCAGAATCAAAACCCCAGCAGCTGCAGTGTGGCTGGCAGAACTAGAAGGGCAGCACCATTCTGCGTGCTGATTTTAGAGATACAACAGAATCTCTAACAATGGAACTGAAGAAGGCTGAAACCCAAACAATAGTGTAATCCTCCTCAGGAATTAAAAAGAGCTACACTACCTGTTGGACCAGCTTTATTTTCATTTGCGTTTTTGTGTCGTTCCTGCAGGACGTTTTCATTCTCTTCCATCGAAGAATCCTGTGTGGACTCCCCTTCATTGTGATCCGTGTTAGAAACAGGTCTTCCTGTTTCCAACTCTTCATCACTATCTACATCATTTTGCTCTTCTGGAACTTTATTCTCCTTATTGAACTGAAAATTCATCCTCTTGTTTGTGATATTCAAATGCGCTTTGTTCTTTCTGCGTTTTCTTTTTGCCCTGTCTACAAAGAGATAACAGGAAAAGTAACCCAAAACACACCCAAACCATTTTTTCCTTCTAAATCCAGCATCATCATCGTACTTGACTTGCAAGGAAAATGACCAAAGGAGCTAAAGCACCGTTCTCTCTCCCCTACATCTGTCTAGAGAGTAAAGACCTGCACATACTGAGGTCAATTTGCTGTTAGATTTTTAAGAGGCAGCTACAGCATTTCATTCATAAAACCATCAGCTTCAAGATCTTAAGAGCAGAAAATTCTTCCTTTGGATAGGAAGTATTGCTGTAAAGCAATGTTATTAGATCAAGTTGCTGTCTTAGGATGTGAACCGATAGGGAAGAACAGAAAAGCATTTGGAGACACACGATGGGCACAGTTAGAGACAATGTGAAAGGAGTATTTGCTGAAGAATAAATTGTGCATGAAGACAAATACCTCATCAGCTGATTCCAGTAAGCTCATGTAAAACAAACTTCCCATTTCTGCCTTCCAGAAAACCCACCATTCTTTGCGTTCACAGAGACTGCACAAAGCTGATGGGTGAAGCTGCTGGCAAAATCCCCAGTCATGCCAGTGAGACCAGCAAACCTCGGTCCATGTCATGCACTTTAACAGAAAGAGGCCCAAGCTACTTTATTTCTTGGACAGAGCCTTGGGCGATGTGGTCTAGTGCGAGGCATCCCTGCCCATGGCAGGGGTTGGAAATGGATGATCTTAAGGTCCTTTCCAACCCTAATTATTCTATGATTCTATGTTCCTTTCACAGGAAAAATGAGGAAATAATGGTTCTTCCTTTGCACAGCTATTATCGCTCCCCTATTTTTATCCCTTTCCCCCTTCAATGGGGAATCACAGTAAGAGGTGTCACAGAGTTTAGCATCTGAGGGCAGGGAAGGGAAAAATACTGTTTCATGTAACTGAAAACTCACTGGGGATTCAGAAGCTGCCAGGTCCAACATTTCTGACTTCAAGAGGTAGCCATTTAAGAGCCATTACATGTCAGTGGGCTACAAAGGCCAATGCCTTAGAACATAAACCAACCACAACTTGAACTTCATAACTGTATCGAATGAATGACTATCATTTATCTCAAATACAGGGGCAAATTGAAAAATGCAATGCCTTTGGCATGAAGAACCAGGCATCACAGAAACCTGCTGGCTCCTAAGAACAGAGAAGTGGCATGAGCGCTTTCTCTAAGGAAGTGTGAATAAAACGCAACTTGCCATTGTAGCAAGGTGTACTGCAGCCTACAGGCTCTGCCGACATCTTCAGTTTATTGCTACACTTCAGGTCCGTTCTCTTACTCCCAGCAACGGAGTTCTGCTTCGGCATTACATCGTAGTAAGATGGAGCATACTTTGAAGAGTTACAACCTTGCAACAGAGAACAGATGGCAGAGAACTGTGTCTTCCACTGTTGGTTACAGATACTGAGACAAGTCTTAAAACCCTTAGTGTCAAAACCCATACCTCTTTCCTTACGGGATTCTTGTATTTCTTCACAGCGTCGTTCAAAGTCTTCATCCATTTCTTCCCTCACTATGGAGTACGCAGTGTCCCTCAGAATACAAGCTCTGTGCCTAATGAGACGATCTGAAATTTAAACAGTCAGAACTGAGCATTTTTTACAAGCCAACAACATCCTTAATTTCAATTACTAAGACAGAAAGATTTTGCTCTTCTCACAGGTACGTTCTCCCAGTGAGTATTTTCAGCATAGCAACATAAAAGTTCATTATTAAAGCAAAAGCGTTACTGATCAACTCTTCTATGACAATTCCACATCCAAGTAGTTTAATGCTGTAACATTTACAAGCTGGTAAGAAATGCTACCCTCTGTGGATGTTTCAAATGATCTGATCCCATCTCTCCTGGCCACGGATGACGTTTATCAATTTATACGTTTTAATTTTTTCCAAATGAGGGATAAAAACACATCCTCACCTCCAGGGTCTTTATCTGGGTTGTACTCTAATGCATTGCTACAGATTAGATCAATGTCTTTTAGAAAATCTCCAGCAGTTAGGTACTGGTGCAAGTCAATCTTGGACAGAATTGTCGAAAGGTCCATGGGCTGTTTGATGACTGTGTCATAATCAGGTACCTACAAATGAAACACACGTGCTCAGATTTAACACAGTATCGCCCCCAAATTAATGATAAAGCCAAATAAAGGACTTCTTAAAATCCCCAAATATTTATGGCACATACAAAGATGCAGAATTTAACCAGTTAGTTTCTTGAAAATGGAAGGGCTACTTTGGCTGGATTCAAAGAGACAGGCCGGAAGAGGGGAAAAAAATGAAGCAGGGAGGGCAGAAGCACGTGCGGGCAGAGAAAGAAACAGACACCCGGAGTAGGATTCACTTCTCTTCAGAAAACCAAAGGAAAGAAATCTTTCACAGTGAAGTCACCCAGTGTTCTCCTTGCTGTTGGCAGTAAGAAAAAGGCTGCAAGAATTATACTTTTGAAGTATGTTAGAATGAACTAACTGGACCCAGGGGTGCAGACTTCTTTACTCAGACCATAAAAGGAGCCTTACAACTAGTTTAGATGAGAACATCTATGTTTCCGAGATGTAAATAATCCAAACCAAGTAGAAGTAACGGGAAGGACAAGTCAGTGGAAGCTGACGGGAACAGGACTTTGCTGAAACACAAAGTTCTACTAAGACTACATCTGACTTGGAAATATATGCCCTGGCTTAGATTTATTCAAGAAATAAATGAGAAAGCGACCTAAGCAGCATATGGGAGGAAAAAGAAGCCACACAGCCCTTATGGCTGATCTTATACTGAGAAGCTCCAGAGTAAACAGAGAACAGAATCTTAAAACTGATTTTAAAAACTGCTGCTTCTACTCTGGTTCTTGCAAAAACTACTGACAGTCAATTAAAAAGCTTCAGGCTTTCTTAAAACAGTCCTACAAATACTGCTTATAATTACAAAGAAAGAGATCTTTCTGCTTTTCAGTGCCATAGCATGTCTACCTGTTAAGGCCTTGTCATGAGCAAACTGCATTGGCATTTGGTCTAACTATTTAGACCAGATTTGGCAAGTTTGGCATTTGGAATAGATGGTTGATGTAGGTCCCTTCTGACTGAAATATTCTAAAGGTTTACAGACATTTTAAAAGGAACCTAAGGCTTTCAGTGAATACTCAAAACAACAGGCACTAGAAGAGCCTTAAGTAGTCAGTGAAATTAACTTCCTGCTTCTTGAAACATCAGAATAGTACACTCCTAAACCCAAAGATAAACCTTCCTATGAAGAGCAGACAAACACCGAGAAATACACAGAAATTATGAACAGAATCATAGAATGGTTTGGGCTGGAAAAGACCTTAAGATCATCTAGTTCCAACCCCCCTGCCAGGGGCATGGACACCACACACTAAACTATGTCGCCCAAAGCTCTGTCCAGCCTGGCCTTGATGGATCCCTGCCAGGGTTGGAGCATTTACAACTTCCTTGGGCAACCCATTCCAGTGCCTCACCACCCTCACTGTGAAGAACTTCTTCCTTATATCTAATCTGAACTTCCCCTGTTCAAGTTTTAACCCATTCCCCCTTGTCCTACCACTACAATCCCTAATGAAGAGTCCCTCCCCCAGCATCCTGACAGGCCCCCTTCAGACACTGAAAGGCTACGAGGTCTCCACGCAGTCTTCTCTTCT
>NW_009919669.1:0-5584 GCF_000696875.1 Nestor notabilis
AGAGAAAAGATTCAGGAACAAAGTACTTTGTGGTTATTAAAGTTTTGTAGTACCACGCATTCCTTAGGTATATTGCTGATTAATAATAGACACCTGAAAAATTAAACTTAAGCCACAGGGTTTCCCTCAAGTTCTCTAAAACCAAAGTGAAATGCATTAATTTTGGTACAGAACTCCTAATTCAATTATGGCAGCTAGCAGAAAATATTTTAAGCCTTAAGGCAATTCTGAAACAGTTAGTGAACTAAAATGTTTCCACCCAGTACCAACTATATGGCTATTTTCGGTAGAGTAACTAAGTCACCAAAAGTCAAAAATTTAAATGAGAAAACATGTATTACATGAGTTATTCCACATACTGTCTTAAGAATCTAGAGTTAAAATACTTTCTCATTTGCACAGTGAACATCTTTATAAAGAAGCTATCCACTCTAATCCACTGTTTTGCACACAACTAAGCTTCTAAACCCACTAGTTATCAGATGACATTTCATTTTCTCTATTCTTGTGTGAAGAGTTTTCTGAACTAAAAAGAAAGGCTAAAGAAGTTTCACTCACAAGTATATGTAGTCGTTCATTCTCTTCTATCTTCTTCTGAAGATCTTCATTGAAGACACTCTTCTGCTCTTGACTCAATTGAGATGAAGATTCTGCACTTTTCTAAATAAGAAAATGCATTCATTATCTCTAAGTCTCTGGGGGTATCCCAAAGCCCAGCCCCAGGTAGATGAAAACGCTTCTTATCACTAATTCCCAATAGAAGCACATGAGTGTGTGTATATATATCTTGCATACATTGACTGATATATCAGAAGGTACACATACTGCACACAGGATGAGCCTAAAAGCAGCACATTTTCCTTCATGCTTTTGTTACTGTACAGTGGTAGAATGCTAACTTGGTAAGGACACAGGAAAGCCTCTACTCAGGCATCACATTCACACACGTGAAATTGCTTGTATGGGCAGGTGCCCATTTGACATAATTTGACTCTTCTCTTCCATGACTCCATGCAGTCAGCAATACTAAACCCTACATACGCAGGCTTATTTGGTTTGATAGATACGTGTAAGGCACAACTGCCCACACCAAGTGTCCACATGTAAGCTGGAGAGACCAAGAACAATCACTGAAAGCACACTACCCCGCAGCAGGCTGTAGCACAAGGTGGCACTGGCAAACACAGGGTCTGCGCTGTCTGCCATCTACCCTAATACAGACATGTCTCTGCCAACCGTTTCCTCATTTTTCACCCACTTCATTCAAACGACCCAGAGACCAGCAGTGAATCCCACATTGCTTCTCTCAACCACACTGCTGAACTAAGGTAGTACAATCATGAAACAAAAGGGAGACTGTTCACATTTAAACTTAGTGCTTGGATCACCATGAAAGTCAGTCAGTGGCAACGGTTTGCAAAGCTACTTAAGCCAGGTCCTTCAAAATTTGGAAGCAGTAACTTAGTATGAAATAAAAGAAGGGTCAAACTGCATTTTGAAGAACAATCTACTATGGTGCATGACCAGTGTAAGTCAGGGGTATTACGCTTGTCAAGGTACTGGTTATCAAAAAAAAAAAAAGGCACAAGACTTCAGGGAAAAAGTAAGGAAGATAATTGTATTACTAATCAGTTGAATAATTTAATGACAGTCTTGACTGCTACAGCATTTTGGGAGCTAACCAAAAATAAAAGATGACAGCAATTAAGAGGGGTTTCTTCATAAGAGGAAGGTAGCAAAGGATGCTTGAGAATTCTTTAAGTCCAGACACATCACCCCTGGAATTATGATGTTACTTACAGAAGATATGGGCAAGCTTAGACAGAACATGATATAACTAGGTTTAATCAGCAAGCATTTTGACAGAGAAAGATTGCAGTACTGAAATTATTCTGTCATTTTCAAATAACATAGGGAATACTAGCCAAAAATTTAGATTTCAAAGTATTTGACAAGATTCACCTAAGCTACAATCATTGTCTGAAGAGTTAACCATTGACATCAAAATTACAAAGCAAGGAGATGGGAATAGGAGATGAGGGGTGATCAGTTTTCCCACAGCAAGAAATTAATCACAGAGCTCCAAGCTGTTTGAACGCTTAAATCTCTGGAAAGGGAGACAGTAATTCAGTACCAGTTAACTGACACACTAGAAAGAAGAGTACAGAACTACTTAGCATATATTATATGTATCAATATCTGTTTTGTGGGTATTTTCACTAACATCAGTGAATAACATACGTTCTGACAAAAACATTCAGCTCAGCCTTTGACACAAAGCAACCTCTGCTAGAAAACAGGGTAAGACACTGACAGGTGAGGAGCAGACATCTGCTAAGCAAGGGGGTTTTTTGCCTGTAGCACATACCTTGTTCTTCTTGCCCCTAGCTTCACTCACTGCAAGTTCATCTTGAAGTAACTCCACCCGCTTGGCAAGCTGCTGATTTCGAAAGGTCAAGCTGTCCATTTCTTGTTGCAGTTTTCTCAGTGATTGATCCTTCATCTTCAATTGCTCCTGAATGACCAAAAAGTTCTAAAATTAAACTTTTACACTTACTTTCATGCATGCTTTTAATAAGTATTGCATTAAAAAAAAGAACACATTCAAAATTTGCTTTCTTTGCTGTTTGAACAGTGAAGAAGCAAAAACTATTGCTTCTAAACTAAAAAACAGATATCACTTTCTTGAGCTGCCCACAGATCACACTCAAGTAGGTACTTCATTCTGTAAGTTAATTATCAAGAAGCAACCTCCCACTTTTACACAGTCAGCACCTTCAGAGAACAATAAAGACTAGTTGCAGAGCAGAACTTCTTTTACCAAATCAGGTTTCTTCCTTACTCTTTTAATCACAATACTTTGAGTAAAACGTATTCCCATTTACCCTTCCTATTTAACTATCCTGATACAGCTTGCTACATCTGACAAGAGCAGTTTTTCAAGGTTACCTTCAGAGAAGCAGAGTTTGCTTGCTCATCTACAACCCCTTTTTTCAGTACTTGGTTCTGAGCTCGAAGCTGGAAAATAAAAGATGCCAGTAACTATACAAGACAAAGGAATAAATAAAAGCCATTCATTAGAATGTGCATGTAGCATCATATTCTCTCTCATGAGAGCACAGAATGTGCATGCTTTCTAAGATATTCTGTTCAGGTAGATAGAAGCAGAATCAGGTTGAGAAAAGTATCCAGTTCATATTCAGAATTGCTAAGAAACAGGAAGTTACTTTACCATCTGAGTATTTTGGTCAATTAGAATATAATTCTTAATAAGTATCTTGGAAGAATAGTTATTTAAATACAGTTAAAGTTTGAAGAACAGTGAACACATGGAAAAGTTGTGACTTCTTCCCTGACCAGCCAAGTTCTTGCTCATATTCAGTGTTATTTTTGTCCTCTCTTTTCTCCCCAAAGCTGTTTGTGACTGGTTCTGAAATATAAGCAGTGCTCACAAAGTCAAAATCCGTATCAGTTCAAGACGAGCTTAACTATACTCTAATGCAAAAATACTTAATACCAGCAGATGATCCAGAGAAAACAGCCTGACAAACACTTTAGAAAAACGCATAAAAAGCATGGAAGAAACAGTCCTCCAAGTTGTACTTATCTAGTTCAGAAATCTGAGCTAAAAATCACTGTGGTGAAAAGTGATACTCAAGAAATCTATCCATCTTCCCATTCCTTGATAATTGCTTGAATCCTGGTTTCCTCAATGACAGTTTGTATTCATTTGACATGTTTGAGTCCAACTGTTGCAGATATAAATTCAAAGGGTTTATATTGTGTTTGGGAATACCTCTGGCAGATGCATAAAAGGCAAGATTCATTGTAAAACAGCAATGGCTAATCTTTTCAGTCTGATGACTGAATAAACTTGAAAGGTCAAAAGTCAGTTGACATTGCTAAGCATAGGCTTCTGCCCTGCAGTATTCTCGCTGCGCTGCTCAGGCATCACAAAGGCAAGAGAAGAAGCTTGCAAGGGCACCCCAGAAAGACTTCCAAGCACAGGAAGAAAAAGCAGTGCAGTACCTTTTCTACACCTTTTTTTCTGCCACAGCTACAAATGCAGGAACATATCAAGTACAGTGAATGAACTAAGCTCAATTGTACTGTATTATGATACCCAGGCTGAAGAGTGATCCACCAAAGGCTGCCAGAAATTGAAAGAGCCTTTTTGACTCCTACTTCTATAAAGGTTGCACAAGACAGCCAGAAGCTGCAACCTGAGGGGAAGAAGACTCTCTGAAACACACACATCCTTCTTCTGGACTGCTCTGTGAACTGAGAGGGAAAGCAATCCTTTGGCAGGTACTTCCCTTAACACTCCTTGAGTCTATCAAGCTCTTGGCTACCTCTTTCTTTGGCTTCCATGACACAATTAAGTGAACAAACAAATAGCTTCCAAGGGCTACTCTCTGTTTCCACCTGCAGTAAACAGCCACCATGATAAATAGCCAATTGCACAACTGATCGTTTCCACAAAAAGGAGAGTTATCTGCAAATGGAATCCCACAATGCCCCGGAGTTACTGCACAGGAAGTGGGATGAGACTGAGAAACAGTTCCCACAAAGAACCAGTGGGACATCACAGGCTGAAAGCTGCAAGATGAAGTTCAACAAGTTTCTGGACATCCTTATACTAAATGAAAGAGGATCCAGCAGCTGGAACTTTTAGAAGGTATAGTTAAAAGTCTACATTTCCAAGTTTCATTTGGGAATCAAGCAGCAAAGTCTTTCAATTACCTTATCCTGAGCTATTTTTAATCTCCAAGGTACAGCAGAGCCACTGTAGAAAGTAATATAAAATATGAACTCTGTGTCCCAAAGTGAATTCAGGGTAGGTTTTTTTTTTTAAATTATTTGGTGGAAGCATTAAAAAAAAACCCCATCTGTACAGGGTTGGTTGGTTTATGGTTTTTTAGCAGTTCCAAAGAGAACAGTACTTAAAGACACGTCATTCTGTAATCTAGGGAAAGGTGTCAATACAGTCAAGTGACTTGTGCCAAACCTCTGATGCTGGGCTACGCAAGAAGTGATGGCTTGCTTTCCCAAGGTCATTCAAAACCAATGGTCTCCTCTTCCTTTTAGTGGAGGAACAAGAATGAAGAGTTCTGTGTTAAGCAAGGCTCCACCCTTTAAGAAATCAACTCAAGCACCTTGAAAAGGAAAGGCATTCTCTGCTATGGGCCAGCAGTCTTTGCAGATACCCTGCTAAACAGCACCAGAAACTGAAAGCAAAGTTTCCCAAGACGGCTGCAGAAGAATGGGAACAGACATAAGGGAAGCGTGGAATCAAGTGTCCTCGCTTCCAAGACACTGCAACACCAGCCCCTCGCTCCAAAGACACTGCAACACCCTTGTAAGTAGTACTACCACCACTGAACTCCCACATCCAGCAGTCAAGGCAAACTCAGAGCCTACGGGTAAGACACAAGACCAAGACGCCAACAATGTTCACACCCAAAAAGATAACTAAGCCTATTGCTTGACTGGGAAGTGGAAAAGCAAGGGAAAAGCATTGTCCCGGTGTAGCTGAACCCATTCTTTGTTCCACTGGGTGCTCTGCAGTCACGGCCACTTGGCT
>NW_009919670.1:0-5879 GCF_000696875.1 Nestor notabilis
GCGGGGGAGCACGACAACAAAAAACCTACAAAAAAACCACACACATTTGACCACATAGAAGCTGCCTGTGAACATCTGACATGAAGATGGAACTTCCTAAAAGATGGAAGTTCTCCAACTTTCTAATCATCCAGGGTCTTCCAGACTCATCAAGTCAATGTTCCTTTAAGTAACATCTTAATTCTTCCGGGGGAGGATACTTGAAGCCACGCATCTAAACCATGTCAAGCTGCACTAAAGCAGCACTACGTACACTCATATTGCCTGAGGAGAGATTTCCTACAGTTACAGAGTATTTTCTAGTTTCCAAAACAAAAATTGTTTCAATCACCACATGTAAATCCCAGTCTAGGGCATCCTTAGATGGGACTTTAGGAGGTCTTAAGGTATTAATTCAAAAACAGAACAATTGCCCCCAGGTAGAAAAAAAAAAATGAATGTTTATAAGCATAGCTCCTGGTCATTCTCAAGTGACAGCCGTAAACAAGTAAAAGTTTTATGGATCTCATGAAAAGCAGGCCTGACATTCTGAGTCAGAAATGCTCAGTCTAAGGACCTAAAAAGTCAGGATGGACTTGGGGGAGGGGAGGGGAAACTGAAAGGGAAGACTGCCTTGGTGGGTTTAGAAATAGAAGCCTTAAAAACAGGTTGTTCTGTTAAATTGAAATGGTGATCAGAGAGAACCAATGTGGTCACAAAAGTCCTAAACCCAAAGGAGGTGCAAAGGAAATAATTAGAAATTGAAGCAATCTTTGTTTTAAAGCCATTCTGAGAAAATACACAAGAAGCCCAAAAATGGCATGATAAACTAATAATCCTCTAAGATCAAATGAAGCAATTGCTCACTGAACTTCTCCCATCTTTGAACTTGCACTGAAGCAGTTGGCCAGATTTTCTTAATTTCACCTGTGGCTTATTAGTTATCATCTCACTTGTCTTCATTATTGCCAACCACCCGCTTTGAAACTTTCTTCTTGAATGGTAACCTTAATGAAATACACAATGCTGTAAAATTGTAAAGTAGGTATTCTCTGAACTTGGAACTAGAATTTTTCTCTACTAGTTTTCCCAGTAAGTGAACAATTACAAATGGTCAGAAAGCCCCAATCTTTTTTGCTATTTACACTCATGTATAGTGCTAAAATCCTAAGCCTGTCAGAAAAATACTTGAAAAGATTGAATATTCAGAGAATAAACTCCACACAAAAATGTAAGAGCTCAAGGAAGACTGAAGGTCTACCACTGCTCACCTACATAAATTCAGAAGTATTTTCAGAATTGAAAAAGATAACGTTTAGAATTTGCCTTATAAAGAGTCTCTGATTGCTGTTCGTATCATCACATAACCACAGGCTAGGTAAAACACACAAATGTGTGCCCACATACAAAGGCACAGAAGAAATGATTTGGAAAGGAGAATTCCATTCAAAAACTGTAGATGAGGCCCCCAGTGATACGGTCTTGGCAGTCCTAGGGTAATGGTTGGACTTGATGATATTAAAGGTCTTCTGCAGACTAGTTGATTCTAAGATTCTGTTCTTTTATTGCCAAATATCCTTCCAACCTATGCATACAGGTAGGAATCATCATAACTGTAGAAAGAACTGATGGGACAATTCACATACAACTGCCGCTATGATTTCATCATGAAGAAAAATAAAAACTATTAGTCAACCAATCGCAAACAAGCTCAGAGAAAATACAATGACCAGAAATGAGAGACCCCAGAAAGCACATTCACCTCAGGACACAAACTGCTGCAGATTTCTGTCTAGTTTACCAATATCCCATATAATTTTGATTCCAGATGTAACACTAAGGTATCATTAGCTCAGTTTTTAAGCTGCTGCTCGGGTACAGGATCATAGAGTCATTTAAGCTGGAAAAGAGGCATAAGATTACGTCCAGCCATCAACAAAACACTGTCAATTCCACCACTAAACCAGGTCTGCAAGTGCCACATCTACACATCTTTTAAATGCCTTCAAGGATGGTGACTCCACCACTTCAGTGGGCAGCCTGTTCCAGTGCTTGACAACCCTTTCAGTAAAGACATTTTTCCTAATATCCAATCTAAACCTGCTCTGGTGCAAGTTTTCTCTCATCCTATCAATTGCTATTCTAGGAGAAGAGATCAACACCCACCTCGCTACAACCTCCTTTCAAGTAGTCATAGACAGTCATAAGATCCTCCCTTATGACAGAATTAATATAGTACCACTATGTAAACAGTATCTGAAGTAATTATTTCTAAGAAAAAGAGACTTCTACTAGTGAGACAACAGTAGTTCAATGTTCCTGTCTGAATTCAGGTAAACTAAATGTTAAACAAAGTTCAAAACCTGGTGTTTGAGGCTATCACTTAAAAAGGTTTGTCTCGCACAAATATTTGCTAAGACCTCTGTGAACTCAACTAGTTCAGTATCTTCAGTTTTCCAGTCTTCCATTAAGGTACAGGCATTTGCCAAGCAATTAGCTCTACAGCCCTACTTTCTGCTCAGCTTCTCTGACCTTCAACATTTCAGTAACCTTTACTTCATATAGCAACTCTTTCACATGCACAGATGCAGAAATAAATTGCACTTTTATTACTGCATACTTATAAATAAATGCATGTATATTGTGAGCTAAGGCAAGTGATAATCTTAAACTCTCTTCTCAAACTGCTAGTAATACTAACAAAGGGGGGGGTGGTACAGAGAGCGGAAAATCAAGTAACAGCGTAAGCCTTAACACAGCATTCATGGTGTAAGTTAATACAGCAAGTGTTTAATTCTGGATTGTTTTCAACACATTCAATATTATCAGCTGGCAATCTCCTTGCCAGAAAATTATTAAAAGGTCATCCAAGTTTGAGACTATGTTCCAATGCTGCACAGACATCAGCCTACAGGGAGAAGCCACAGAGCAAGTTACAGGATGCACAAGGAATTAACAGGATTATGTCGCACTTTAGCAATCATCATAGCAGCTTCAGAAGGTAGTGCTGGCAGCTCTGAGCCAGCTGAAGCAAAAGAAGCACCTATATCATCTCAGGACTACAAAAGCAGTAATTTGCTTAGGAAGAAAAAAAAATCCAAATAAAATAGGATTGCTTTCCTTCTCAGAAATATTACTATGTATAACATACCTTCACAAAGGAAAAGAAAAAAAAAAGAAATTATGGCCTGATTTTGCTTTAATAAATGTATGCAAGTGTTAGTCTAATTAATATGCATTTTCTTTGCAGTCATTTTATGAGCAGCTCTGGAAGGTAAAACAAGATTGCTGAATCTTAATTAAAAATAAAAATCCAAATGAACTGCAGTAGCATAATCAATACAAATTACATTATTTAAATTAAGCAGAATTTAATTAAAAGCATTCACATTAAATTTATTCTCTTTGGATTCAAAGCTTTTCCAATTCAAACTGTTTTGTAATAATTCTGTAAGCAGCACAGCAGTCAATAAAACTTCACATTATTTTAAATAAGCCATTATGTGCTAGACACATCACTTTTATGACACAAAATACTGATTCTGTGGCACGTTGGAGTTTAGCAACAAAGCCAGAGGAAGAAAAATACACTCTCACAGCTGATTCTGTACAAATGCACTACACTACCATCCCCCTTTTGATTATGGCAATTCATGTAACACACAGTAACTGAATGGTTTATCAAAGTTATCGCCTCTTTCCTCTTGCAAGACTAGCACTGGGTAAGTACATAGTGGAAGAGCTGTCTCACAGGAATCTCCCTACAAAAACAGATGTACCACTTCTCATCAAAGTTGAAGAGCCAAAAAGATGCAGGAGACCCATCAGTAGTCATTATTTACACTAAAATTCTGCCTGAAAATAAACAAAAAATTGCTTTTAGAGATGCTGAATTACACTAGTAACTAGGTGCTGTGCTTAGCACCTTCCAAAAGTCAGAAATAAACAAGTTTGCTTAGCTGTAGAAGACTGTCAAAATGGATTTATGCCAAAGTGGCTTAAATAAATAAAAACATTCTTGCATTACAAAATTAGCATTTAATTTATCCAGGTCAAAAAAGTTGTAAGAACATATTTTCTGGTATTCATTTCCATATTCTAGCCCAGACAAAGACACAAAATTCAACACATTTTCAAAGTTTTCTTCATCTTAAAAACCACCTCTCTGAATGAATTCTGATTGCACACCAACTAAAGCAAAGACTCTTATAATTTTGAATATAGGATTCAATAACTGTAAGACTTATAACATGGACGGGCAATTTCTTTTAAGATATCTGGCAGAGTAGGTCTGCAAGATGAAGCAGCTAATAAATAGTCTGTCAACACCACAAATAGAAAGAGAGGAAAGCCCTTCTGAAGTACTGCAGAGATGTTTCAGCCACAGACACAGGAGGACCATGGCAGATTTTATTCCTTTCCTGGCAGAAGGCCCTATAATAAGGAGTCAGAGGAGACTGACACATTCCGAAGAATGTACGCAATGTTCTAAGATGACAAGTAAAGATAAAATAATACACATCTTGGAACTCTCCATTACAACAAAGAGGAAATGCTGCCCAGGTTCTAACATGTACCAAAAGTTTAAAAATAAAAAATTATAAAGTCTCAAATATGTCCTTCACAACCTTTCTGATATGTTTCTAAGCTCATGATCAGAGCTCACATAAGCGCTTATATGCTTTTAAGCGCTATGATAGGAGGGGTGGAGAACCCCTCCTCTAAAGACAGGCTGAGAGAGTTGGGCTTGTTTAGCCTGGAGAAGAGAAGGCTCCAGGGAGACCTTAGAACAGCCTTCCAGTGCCTAAAAGGGACCTATAGGAAACCTGTACAGGGACTTTTTACAAGGGCATGTAGTGAGAGGACAAGGGAGAATGGCTTTAAGCTGACAGAGCGGAAACTTAGATTACGTATTAGGAAGAAATACTTTACCACGAGGGAGTGATTTGGCCATCAGAAACTCATAAATATTACAATGAGCTTGCATCTTTTTATTCACAGCCCCTGGTTTTGTTTTCCATATACAACTACTGCTTTATTAAGGCACCAGCAATTACATCTTATTTAAGTACGCAGAACACAGACCTTTACTAACAAGATGGAGGGGGGCTTGACTGACAAATTAGTTCCTCCTTTCTTACCTAACTCAATAAAAACTTGATTTTAAATGTGCCCCCTACAGCTTTAGAGAAGACCTCAAGAATTTTCCTCTCCAGCTCTGTAAACAAAACCAACACAAGCAGATTTTAAAGGTGCAATCACCTCAAATTCTCACTGTACTTTCTCCACTAAAAAGATGTCCAATATACAGTACAATGTTGTTATTATACTGAAGACCAGTCTAAAATTTAATCATCTTGTTCTTTTACCATATTTTTCCAATAAAATCCTTCAAATTTTTGCACCAATTAAACTATTTCACTTTTAAGACCCTACTTCTTTTTGTTCAGAGTATTTAACAACACTTGAGACTATTCCTTGTAGGAGATTAAATTTGTCATGAAGGCAGGCACTTCTTTGATATTAACCTTTTTGCACACAGGTAAAAAATATTTATCCCCTAAGTCAACCATAATCAAATAACAAAAGAGCATTGGAATGGCAAGCACAGAAATTCTCTATCTCAGTCCCTTAAAGCCATCACTTTTCTAAAGGGCCACACTTTAAGTGCCTCAGCAACCTATGTTAACCTTTTTTTCACTGTTCCTTCTCTCTCCATTTCACAAGTATTCCTGCGTATTTTCCACAAACACTCTGCCTCTGTTTTGGCTATTAGAATGTCTGAAGTTGACTTGGAGATAATTACTACGTTATAGATTTACTGTTAATCATACCAAGTAGCTTAATATTGCCTTATTATTAGCAGCTCCTCTATAGGAAATTTGGGGGGGGGGGGGGGG
>NW_009919670.1:5910-34437 GCF_000696875.1 Nestor notabilis
TCTTGATGGTATCTTTCCTGTTCTTGAGTAAATTTTTAGTCTCTCACTTGATTCATTGGAAAGAGAAATAAAATTTCTCAAAGGCATGAAAAAGAAACAAAACAAAATTACAGTACCTGAACTACATTTCTCCTTTATATATATCACAGATTTATCCCCACAGCACTTAAAATAATGCATCAAAATACTCAGACCTCTCTACTTATCTTACATAGTGACTGTTTTCAATATTTGAAAAGGCTACCAAAACTTAGCATCTACTGACCTGTATTAAGGTATTCAGTAGAAGTAACTGAAATAGCTTTACTGGAATAGGCTAGCAAATCCAGATATAAGCACAATGACATCAACAGAATAAGTTTTTATTTTCATTCAGATGTTTGACAAGTATTTCAAACTGGACTGTCTCATAGAAGCAGACACTGTTCTAACTCCCTAAAGCAATCCATCTTTTTACATACATATACATACATATATATTTGCAACAAACTTCAGGTGAAAAATATTCCCTCAGGATCCCAAGCATGTGGGATGTCACATGGCGAAAGTAAAAACCAGGTGATTTTGTTGTTAAGATGTAGAAGGTAGCAAGTGATCTGATGAGGCTGAGTCTCTATTAGCTACAGAGAATAAACAAAAGTCTTAACTGAATTTATTTGGTTATACTGGTAATTAAAACTTAGGAAAGAATGAAATAACTTACTTCACTCTAAGAATGTACACAAGGTCTTGCAATGAACCATACAGAAGTGCACTTTATCTAAAACATCAGTAGACCTTTTTCTTCAGTGTTAATGCTGTAACCATGTTAAGGAGACTATATATATCCTCAGAGAAAGATGACACCTTCAAGGTGATTGATTCTACCTTTTCTGACAACAACTTGAAAGTGGTTAATCCTTCAGGCAGAAAGATAAACCTTAAAAACTGAATACAAACGCACCAGCACCAAGGTCTTAATTCAAATTGCTTTTCTATAAAACATTTCAGCAAATTACTTCAATATATACTTCAACAACCTCCTTTTTGTAAAGCATAACTATATGCTTTATTGTGGGTTTTATCTAAAACCAAACCAGTACAAGTTATACAGTCCATTTAAGATCCTTTTCAAGAATTTTAAACCTTAAGACTTTTTAACTAGTAGCAAACAAGCAAGACCTAATCACTCAAGTACTAAGCATACTGGGGAGCAGCTGAAGCATCTTACATGTTCAGGTGCTTTTTCACATTATCTGCTAGGCTACATAGCTCATTTGTACTGTAAGTAGCACCTACACTTTATTTGTCCCAGTGTAGTTACCTCAGCATGTGAGTGTATCATTTAATCTTCTTCATTCAAACAAGCATTCTGTACTGCTCATACTAAGTCAAGGATTTTGAATTGCTTATATATTGTATATATATATGTCTTATATTTACAGTGTTTTTCATTTAAAATGAACAAAGTAAATAGACTACGTGTGTTTCAAATCTATGATACTGTTATTCATCGTTTATTCTTCATTTTTACATAATATTCCACAGAGTCGCAGAAAAACAGAGAAACTTGCAAGTACATGTTTATCTCCACAGTATGCTTGGCCTGAGCCAAAACAGTGATTCTAGTACCAGCTGTAGGAGTGATTCATTTCCAGTAGGGGTGAATCCTGTAGAAGGTCCCAGTGGAAGATATGTAGTTTAACTGAGTGAAAATCGCCTTGCAGAACTTTATCTCTACATACAGAAGGAGGAAAGAGATGGCGGTAGGGAACGAGAACATTTGAGTTCCAAACAATGTCAGAGAACAACAGAAACTACATGGAAGAAATACCAGCACAATCGTTTCTAGTATCCTAAGACCATATTTCCTTCTGGTGGCACCAAATTACATGAAATCCACAAAACAGAAGCATTTGTCACTCTTTCAACACTAGTCCACTTGGAGTACATTGCGACATCTAAGACGAGAATTACCTGCCTTAACTGTGATGACATGAACTTTCTAGTGGTTCAAACTCAGAGTCAAAATGGTTATGAAACAATTAATAATAATAACAACAATAATAGTAAAGTTGGGGGAGAGCTTGGTTTATGAGAAGGAAGGTTGAGGGGGGTGGTTTTAAGGGAACTGAGCCCTAATATGTAGGTCATATTTTTGCCTACTGGGATAGGTTGCCTCCCAGTGTCAAAATACAAAGTTATTCTGGCAAGGCTGGAGAATTTACTTCCTCTTAGAGTAGAAGAATGCAGTTAATTTTTTAGGACTAGTTTTACTTATGCAAATGGTATAAGTAAGAGAATACAATGACAGATGGCTCACTTCAATTGCCCAGGCATGCACTGACACCTGAACCACTTTCTGGTATTCGTGACATCTGCCTGAGCCAGAAACATCCACGCATACCCTTAGTCACATGTACTATAGCATCACACAAAAAAAAAAGAAGTTAGGCCAGGTACAGATGGAAAAGATTCATGAGAATTCACACTGACCTTCAGAACCACAGATTACTCACAGATAACAACAGTACTTGCGCACAGTGTAGTACAGACTGTGAAAACACAAAAAGCACAATCATACGGCTTTACAGACTTTGAAAACTTAGAAGCAGTTGCCCTGGTACTGCTTCGGAAATGGGAAGGTACGAAAAAGAAAATACACCCAACAGAACGTAATTCCCTTTTGCATTTATAGGCAAAAATATTCTGATTATTGCTATTTCTTTTTAATCCCAAAACCTTAAAAATTCCAAATTCAAGACGCCACAGTGCTAGAATTGCACAAGTTATTGCCCACTAGGAGACTGGCAATCTCCAATCTCCCCATTAGAACAATGTATTTTAGAACGGCAAATTTTAATATCTGCTATTCTCAAGAAATGCTGAGTTTGTGGTGTAAGAACCAAGCAGGGGCAGTAGACAATGGCAGTAGTAAGATGGGCAAAAATAAAAGCTAAGGAACAGATCAAGATAGAAGAAATAAACACAAAGAAAAAAAATAAAAGATAACATTCCACAACAACTAGAGAGATGACAGCGGCAGTTGATTATGAAGTGAAACGTCAAACTGCAGAATGCACAGGATTTTCTTTGAAGTGGTGTACTAACATCAGGACCACAAATGGAAAACATGTCTGGTTACAGGAATCTTTGTAAGATGCCATTAGCAGCCAAGTCAACTATATAAGGTGACTACCTATTATTTCCAGCACGTAAAACCATTAATTTGTACATCTTGAATGAAGCTGCTATCATTGCAGGCTGGTATCAAATGTATCAACTTGCAGTGTTTTAAAAAAATAATAACAACAACAATATAGTAAGATGTTTCCTTGACAGCAGTACCCACTTCAAACTAATAAAATAATCTGATATAAGAATCACTCATGAGCTTATGCATATAGCTGTTTCTAACATTCAGTACTAAAACACTGCTGTAGGAGTAGTAAGTTACTTTTTAAGCCTAGGCCTTTAAAGCACTCACCCATATTTAAAAAAAAAAAAAAAAAAAAAGATGGTACGAGTGAGTTTTAAACTGACAAATAATATTGTATTGTATGAAAACAACCTGAACATAATCCTCCTTGGAAAAATTATTACCTCAATAAATTCTGACAGGTAGAAAAGTACTTTTGTGTGGTATGTATAATTTCTTTTCTGTCAAAATTATTTAAGGGATACATACTGTCTTTCAATATACATTTCATAATAAATGTATTGTTAGGATAGCATAAGCTGGACATGGCTATCCTCAAGACAATGATTCTCTTCTACCCAAAAAAATCAGGATACTAAATAATTTTTCTTCCCTTTGAAACAGTCATAACTGCTTGAGGCTGCTGCAGCACGAAAACAAAGTATCTTCACAAAGGTCTCAAAACAGTCAAGCTGAAAATCTAAGCCAAAGTTTCATTTAACAGCCTGTCAGTTTTTTGATGTGAAGCTAATGAATGCAGTGGCAAACAAATCCATCAAACCTAACATCAAAACAACTGCGCTTCATCCCACCAAAGGGAAAAATACAACCTGCAGGCCAGCACTTTGATCTAACCTATCCACAGAAAACACGTTGCTAAGCAGCTACCACTGAAAAATGCATGAGTAATTACCGACTTAATTTTATGAAAGAGAGCAGTAATACTTAAGTAGCTCGAGTTTCACACCGAAAAGGTTGGTAGACTTCTCAGGTTCTACATCTCAGCTAAACAACAAAAAGCTTTCCAACATCTGAAAACAAATCACGTCCTAAAAGAAGCTGCAATACGAAAGAAGCATTATAATGACTAGTAAAATCACCTAGTGTGACTCTATCCCTGATAGAAGGCAGTAAAATTTACATACGTTTATACTGAATGAAAGTCACCAATTGGTGCCACAAAACAGACACAGTGAGCAATGAGAGCAGTATTCCAAATGGCGGTGCTTTCTCTGAAAGCTGTTGGAAGTATAGGTATCCATTTTGGCAAGGGGTAATGGAGAGTTGTGAGACACTGACAGAAGGTTTTGGAAAAGTAACGGACAGGGGCATTTGGGGATTTAAACAGTAACAAAAGAAAATGAGAGGACAGAAACTACAATAATCACCAATGCATACAGAATTAGAGAGCCCTGACCAAACCTGCTCACGTCACCGATCTCCTGTACATTTCCTACACAGGACCTCCATCTCAACCGAATTCTCTGTTCACTTTCTCCCATCAAGCTTAGGTGGGAACATGCAGTCTAGAAACTCTACGTAAGGTGAAAAGACTTGTTTCTTTGGGGAATTCCCTGTAATTAGGAACTGATCTGCCAACATTTAAGTTTTTCAAACATGTACAGAACAGCAACAAGGAAAAACAATTCCAAGGAGGGAGAAGGGGGGAAACAAAAAACAAACAAAAAAACCTGCCTTTACACAAAGACAGAAAAACTTCTTAAAAATTTAAATGTTTCCAATTCTCAGGATCAAACTAGAGTGCATAAAGTTCTTATCTATTTGAGCTAAAATTTAGACAGGTGAAAATCATGACTGAAAATCCCGGTTTTGAAACCTGTGAAGTGAGAGGTCTTGCACTAATACCCTTGCATGAGGGCAACAATTGCATTCTTTAGAAATAAGAACTGTAACAGACAAAAAAGATAAAATTAATAGACATAGATGACCCACAGATTTGCAGCTGGGGCAGAGGGCATCCTGTCCTGCAGCCAGTAAGTATTAGAAATACAAGATTCTCCTCAAACTAGAGAAATGCCTTTTATCCAACTGCTTCAGAGAATTTTTATTTGATTCAACATAGAAGAATTACGTGTAAATATTTCTCTTCACAGTTCTGAGAACTGAACACTACCCTTTATTCAAAAGTTACCTACTCAACACAAATCAGATACTTACAAAACATAGAAGCTGACTGCCACTGGTCCATCTGCTTTAACAAAATCCACTGGCGTAAGAAAATTCAAAATGCACTTCATGAAGCTACACATTTCCAGCTTACTCAAATAAATCTAGGCTCCATTGGGAAAAACAACAAATGAAGCCTGAAGAAATATCCTATCTGCCCCTATTTCGTACTTTTTTTTTTTTCTAAAAATAAGTAGCATTTAACTAATGAAAGTTACAGTGTGATGATAATTAAGAATATCTAAGGTTCAGAGTTCCTCACATCCTTCCTTTCAGGAAGTTTACTGAGGTTATGATAAAACTAGCATAGGTGTCCTCATGTTCTTCTAGCGTAACACTATAATTAAGAAACAGTACCAAATCTGCAGTAACTCTTAAGTAATTCCGTAACTTGTGTGCCCTTTCAAAGTGTCATATAATTGCAATTTAACAACAGATAACCATAATCCTTTCTCTGTTCAACCTGTTTTCTCTATTTGTACACCATAAATGAAGTATTATGAAGAATTGTTTCATCACCGTTCCATCAATTCTTTGCTTACACATTTCTGTTTTAAAAAAAAATAAATCTTACTATTAGCACTCTCTAGCATATTCTTTTTCATTTAAAAAGAGAAGAAAAATAAACATCAATTCTCATTCTTGCAGTAGTAAGTAACAAAAAAACAAGCAAGAATCATTAAGCACTCTGACCATTTGCCAGAGAAACTGGAGTTCACATTTGACAACAGTATCTAAGATTTCTGTATAGAAGAAGACTAGTCATTATTGCTTCTACTTTAATTGCTTTTGCTATTCATGCACAATAATGCTTTTATATGCAATAACCACAGAGCCTAAGATGAAAGTTTTATCCATATGTTAATGAATTTTGACTAAATAAAACAGTATTTAGAGTGTATCTGCCAGCTAAAATTTCAGACTTTCTGAAATTGGTAAATTTCTAAATCTGCAGCTGAAAGTTCAGACTTTCAGAGGGACCTCTGAAGTGGTGTAAAGGAATAAAACATCATTAGCTTTAAAAAAATAACTTCTAACTTCACTGAGTTTAAATGTGACATTAAGTTTACGGTGTAATACAATAACCGAGAGGTATACAGGAGGCATAAAAGATTTAATAGTCTGTGCTGGGGCCAAATGGTAGACCATTGTTTTAAAATATAAGAAATATGAAGCCTGTACACTGAAAGGATGTAGCTGCAGGTACCACTATGCTTTTTGCTACATCTGAAGATAAAGTCTGCCATTCTTGAAGTTCAGCTGAATCAATTTTAGAGTCGCAGCACAGTCATACCTTTTAAAACCCAGGACAGTTTTACCTGCCACAATTAATGCATATGTGTCTGTACTCATATTCCTATCAACTTTATTTCATTGTACTACCTACAGAAATTCCAAACTATAAAATACGTAGGGTTTTTTTTTTTAATTAACTTAACAGTCAAGCACCTTACCTATTGACTGTTAAAACACAATTTTTCCGTTAAAGGTAAAGACCAGCCTGAACATGTTAGATGCATACTAATGTTTTCAATACTTCCACAACTGTCAGTGTATGCATACAGAGGCTGATGACTCCTTCCCTTTTAAGCATATTTAATCTCACTAAAAATAATAATCAGAAATGCCTAGAATCACGGATTTCCATTATTTGAGAACTTTCTCGTGGTCTTCCAATCCTTAGTGCTTAATGAGAGCACATTATTATCACTTGTTACACCTGCACGTTTAATTTTGCCTTTTATTCCATATCATCTTATTAGCTAATATATTAAGCAAATCACTACTGAAAAGGGTTTCTTTTTTTCAATAACAAACAAGTCAATGCAAAGAATGTCCCTGACTTAAATATTTTGGGAAGCATACTAACTAAAACTTGTTATAAGCCGTAACACTGAGAAAAATCACAAAATACTGAAAAACAGTAACAAACTTCTGCTGAAAATATTGCACACCTTCTTGATTTTGTATATTTACTCACATACTGTATATGTGAAAAAAGCACGCCACATAACAAAATTTCAATCTAGGTTTAAAAGCTGAAGTCAGTTCTCTTCACATATACTAACCTCAGTATATGTAGTTTTGACCTAAAAATATCCTTAATAAATATGGTTTTCAAGAACAATAGATACATTATGCTGGAAACAAAATTTGCTAGTGAGAGGAATACACGTTGCTGGAAGTATAATACCCACTATAAAAAGAAAAACTATAAATAACATTTCAATGGCAATATAAAGCATTACCTGATCTAAAAGTTCTCCCTTTTTCACTGGCTTCAATAGATTGTCACGAAGAAATACCCACAGGAAAGATTCCCTTGCGCATCAATTTTCTGCAGTATGACTTACCAATTTTGCTGCTTTTCCATAATCAATCCATCTGAAGGTGGCAAAGTTTGTTGACTCTGCACAGTTAAAACCATGGTTAAATCCTGCATGGTATCCATATGGGAAAGTGATCATAAATTCTCCGGCCTCTTGTGTAACCTATAGCACAAAACAAACAAAAAAAATCCTTCAGGTGAACCACATTACAAAATCATTTCTGTTCCTAAAGCAATGAAAACTGTATTTGTTTTTGCAACTACCTAGAAAGATTTTTTTTCACCTTACACACAGCTGCGATGTAATGCAAGAAGGAATAGTATACTTGAGACAAATACATGCATTACAAGTTTAGAAAATACTGTCAAAAAGCTAATCTTGGAACACAGGTTCACTAATAATAAAACCTGGAAGTACAGCAAACTAGAAAAAACAGTGCAAAGAACATATCAATCTTCCTGACTGAGAGACAGTCTGGACCAAAATGCCCAATTATTGTCCCTGAATATTAGTATGAATTAATTGCTGAAGAAATTACTCCACCCACCACCCTGAAGGTGTTTCTCTTGGAAAGACTGCAGGGAGACCCTTCTCTCCCAGACTCACCCATTCAAACACTATGATTTGAAGACCTGTGACTGCGGATCTGATTTGCCTTTTAAGTTACTACTGATGATCAAGCATAAAGTAAGAGAAGCTCTAGTTAATGAGCCTTAGCAGTTAAAGAAAACAATGTTGTCTGTCCCAAAGGAACACACTGGATACATTTGGATCCCCACAGGTAGTATCTTTAAATCATTTTTGATAGGAAAGGAAGAAGAATTAACAGCAATTGCCCTGCACAAATTCTTCCCCCTTAAGCTGTGGCAGTGTGCTCATACACATACTTAAATTGGACTCTGGGGAGGCAGATGGCAACAGAGTAGCCAAGAGCTGTCCTGCACAGTAACCAAGACATCCACTGGTATGCAAACATGACTGTAAGTCAGCCGTGTTACTCCATAAATAGTGAACAGCCTAGGGCCCATTAAGCTCTCCTGCATGCCAGCAGGCTGCATGCCAGCTTCTCCCTTGCTCAGGAACACCTCCCAAGGTTACTCCTGGAGGCTGAGATACTCTGTACCTGAATTAGGAATAAATGTGCTGAAACTGTAATCTTAACTAAGTGATGCAGAAGACTGACTGAGCATATATAACCCTTTTGACACGAAGTGTTGATTAAATCTGGGACTAAGTCGGGATCCAGCTGCACCTAAGCTTCCCTCAGAGAAGGAGTGTAGAATGCAAGGGAATCCTCTCTGAACCTCATGAACCAATGATAGGGTGTGACAGTTTTGTCTGACCATGTCCTCTTTGCAGTAAATACTCAAGTGCAATCTGCCATCAAATCTTGTTAGATTTGATGTCACTGTCACATTTACCACTGAACTTTGTAAACTCACTGTTGCTTCTCTCTTGCAAATGAAGTGCATCCCTCTCCACAACAGCTACTGATGCCAAGGGGAACTGTGCATTGCAAATGCCATGCAGAATGTCTCATTGTAAAGCCATTAAATAGCACTTACAATAAAACAAATTTTAATCTGCCCCTGCCCTTGCCCTGTCTCAATACTACTATGGTAGTATTGATAACAAGAATTCCAAAATACCTAAAGGACAAGAGGCCTAAAGGAGATCTCAAAGAGGAAAAGGCCGACTACAATTAAGCTCTAATACTGCTTTAGAGAATGAGGAAGAGTAGTTCCACAGGACTGCTCTGTTCTTTGCAAGTACAGTGAAAAAAGCAACCAAAAGAAGTGTGCTGAGGCCATAAGAAACTATAGAATGCAGAAAAATCTAAAAAAACCCCACCCCAGACAAACAAAAAAGCACTGGTCAGGGTATTTTCTTTCAAAAAAGAAATCTCATCTTCCTCTACTTGAATGAACTACTGCTCCTCTGGACATGAAGAAAACAGCATGGCACTTCTTGTCAGTCACTAATACCCTCCCCACTCACAGACATCTAATCTCTTAAAGTCACACCACCAAAGGACGCTAGTCAGAGACTAGAAATGGCACACTGTTTCTGAACTACATGATAAGAGTTAATAAATAAAGTATATATAAGTGTTAAAAGACTCCCCATACAGTTTGATATGTCTTTTTACATGAAACACACACCAGGCAGCAAGCCCACCAAAAATCCATTCAAATGAAGCAAATATCTGAGCAATGACTGATGACTGTTCAACAAGATGCATTGCCAATTATAGGAAAATAAGGAGACTTCTTAAACAAGCCATTTTTATTGTGTGACAATGTTTTGCATAAGCAATAGAGTAAGAAAAACCGGAAAGACAAACTCAAATTATGTTATGTTGAAATAGACTTATGATTTGAAATCGCAAAAAGGGAGAGTTAAATTTTCAACAACTGCCAAAATTAAAATTCAGAACTCCAAACATTTTTCTTATTAACATGTCATGTCTAAAATCTCAGCTTTTTGCTGGCATGGTTGTCTAACATTCAATTGCTGCTTTTAGAATCTCCCCTTTCTTCTCTTTCAAAATTCTCATCTTAGAGTTTTACAAATTCTTTGTCTTTTTTTTTTTTTTTTTGCTCAATGCAAGAACAAATGCACAGGGATAGCACTTCAAGATATATATTTCTGATTGTATTATGGGATGAAGGAAAGAGAGGAAAACAAGGAAACGATACTTAGCTGTCAAAGCTAAACAATAAACTGGATCTTACATTCTGCAAGGTTATTTTTTTGTGGGTTCATATTTAGCATGTACATGCAAATGCACATACAGGTGCATATATTATAACTGCTACTGTAGCACTCCAATAATCGCTGTGGGAATGTTTAAGAAAGATTATTCTCAGTGCTAACAATCCTAAAATTTATCTCAATACACCCTCCTACTGCTGACAGTTTAGCAGGTGTTCTATTGCAACAAGCAGCAGCTCAGCTGCCACCTGGTAGGCGTAGGCTGACTTATCAGCATTCAGCACATTTCCACTTCTATCACTTTGAGCCATGAGAGATCACAGCCTGGTTTTCTCTATTATTCACTTTCTCACTGAATCCCATTAATTACAATTACACTTGGGTACATTCTGCTTCCTCACCAGACTAGGTGAGAGAATAAAACTTAAATATTAACTATTTCTAGCACTTTATTTTTTATTCTCAAATTAGAAAATAGGAATAATCAAGACCCTGAAATAAGAACATCAACTTCCTTACCCATCTGAAACATGTGGTACTGAAAACAGATATGCTGGCATTCTGCAACACACTATTTAAACACCAACCACTGAAAATTATACTGTTCAGAGTAATGTTCTGTAAATCCAAAACTATAAATCTAGTTATAAAACCTTCCAGTTTGGAAGGTTTCATCTGACATTTCATGATGAAGCACAAGGCTATGAAGGGAATCAATATTTACCTATATATTACAAAAACTGAACTCAGCAACTACATTTCCATATGATAATATATCATTCAGAAAACAAACTACTTCTTGCATGAGTAATTTATTCAAAAAAGCTTGCTTTCCACAGCAGGCAATATCTTTCTAAATGCCTTCATTTCTTCAGTTTTATACATAGGCTGATTTCAGCATGGAAAGTGAATTCCAAAAGGCATACAACAAATCAGTGGCTTCATCCCACCTGTGCTGCAAACAGTGTTGATAACACAGGGATGTTTCAGTCACTGCTGAGCAATGCTTGCACAGCATCAAGGCCTTTTCTGCCTCCCACCCCACCAGGGAGCAGGCTTGAGGTGCAGAAGAAGCTGGGAAAGGACATAGGTGGGACAGCTGACCCCAGCTCACCCAAGGGATATTTCAGACCATATGGTGCCATGCTCAGCATTTAGAGCTCGGGGAAGGAGGAATGGGGAGCCATGTGGAGTAATGGCATTTATCTTCCCAAGTATCTGTTACATGTGATGAACTCCCGCTTTCCTGGAGATGGCTGAACATGCCTGCCAATGGGCAATACTGAATTAATTCCTTGGTTTACTTTGCTCATGTATATGGCTTTTGCTTTACTAATTAAACTGTCTATCTCAATCCACAAGTTTTCTCACTTTTACACTTCTGATTCTCTCCCCTATCCCACCAGGAGGAAGTGAGCAAGTGTGGTGCTTAGCTGCCTACGGGGTTAAACTACAACACTGCTACACATAAAAACATTCACTTCAGCATTATTTCTGTGCTTCATACTGTTACAGAAATATCAACTAAAACAGATAGAAAGCACTACATTATCCTATATTCTAAGTGGGGAACATGATCTACTCAGTCTGCATACACAGATCCACATGGTATCAATAAACAAACACCATATACCTTAAAACAGTAACCACAAAGATAAACAAGGACTGTGGCAAGTGTGCTGAGGCCACAAGAAGTTACAGAAAGCAGTAACAGTTTACAGAACTATATTGCAGTAGGAATAGAGTGAGAAAAAAGTAAATATTGCCTGGTTCTTTTGAACATCTTTAAACAGTCTGCATAGTGAGAAACCCAGAACTGTAAACCCTTACTGGTCAAAAGTCTTTTAAAAACCTCAGTATAACATAAACATGTTCGGGCAGGGGACCTTCTGAATCAAGCTCTACTATTCTGGGTAGACTTACAAAGCTGTTGAATTTAGAACTTCAGAATTTGCAAAGCATTGAGGATATAGAGTAAATGTATTTAAAGAAAAGGTAATGCAGTAAAACCATTTTTATTAGCTGGCACCTATAGGAAGTTCTACATCGAAAACAGTAAGCTAGAAAATGTTGTGGGAAAGGAGAAGAAATTGAATACTTCAGATGTTTTTGAAAGCAGCTATGTATAAAATTCATCCACAAAAAGAAAGCCAGCTATTCTTCATACTTTCTCTTTATGTCATGTTCTTATCAGTCGTCCAGTCTGCCACTACCTAGCAGCATAAAATAATCACTCACTATTTTTCTAACATGTCACACCATTAAAAATTAAGTAAAAAAATAAATGAAATTAAATTTGGTTTTATTCACTGTGTTAAGAAGTGTTTCAGTCAACAGCTTGCATGGAAATAAGATAGGTATAAAAATATGGATAATGTCTTAACAAAAACTTTTAGTATAAAGATTACGATGGCTAGACTTAACAAAAACTTTTAGCATAAAGATTATGATGGCTACAAGTGTTTTCTGCTAGAAAATTCCAACTAAACCATGTAAAAATACTAATAGTAGAAGCATTTGTTTTCATCTTTTCATGGAGTCAATGCCTAAAAAAAATGAAAATAATTATTTTGTATCACCTTTATTATAAAAAATCCTTATAGTAAACACAATCTAATTCAATGGATGAATGCACAGTTTAAAATTAAACACTAATGTACCTTGTCAAAAGGAATTCCATACTTCTTCAATATTGATGGAGAAATCAGAGTCATCTTGTGGCGAAGAAAAGCATCACATCCATAAGAGCTGCTTGGGAAGAACCCTAATAAGGCAAGAAAAGCAGAATTGGGTATCTTTTAATTATAACAAGTAGGGAAATTCTCTAATATTTGACAATACATAGTACCATTTAAATTCATTTTAGAATTTTTTTACTGTGTTGTTTCTAGGGTCTAAGCAATTTATGTAAGATTTTCAACTGATTTTCAAGGGGAGGGATTACAGTGGTTTGGAGTTTGTTTCTTTGTTAAGAAGTAAAATAATTTTAAATAAATTTGAGCATGTAAATTAGGTACAATTTTCTTACCTTTGACAGAAATATTTTATTGTTGGGATGTTTGGGTTTTTTTACATTAACATTCATTCTGCAAGCCCTGCAGACATGAAAATCAACTGCAGTACATAAATTTAAAAGGATTCCACAAGGACTAGATTTAACTAGTACTTACAAACCATCTATACAGTAAACAAACACAATTTTTTATCTAGTAAAGGCTAGAAAGTATGGCTACTTTTATCTGGTACAAGGGAAAACACAAGTGGGGTGGGATTTTTTTTGCTTCTTTATATCTTGTTTTGACTTCTATGAACAAAGACTTCCCATGTTTCAACTTTGATGATTATTCATGTGCCACTACACAAACCCTCCTTGGTTCATTACATAATATAATCTAGTTGATAAAAATATGGAGATTAATTTTTCACTTTCCCCCTCATTTATTTAAGACAAGGTTTCAGTGTTATTAAACTCTGGTATCTGACCCTCTAACCACAATGTGAACAGCACCTCAGCTACAGTTCAAATGAGTTACCCAGTCTTTCCCTCTCTAAAATGGAAATACTAAGTTCTTTTCCCTTTAACCTAACTATATTATGGTACAAAACCAGTATGTTATATGATAAAAGGCAGAAGGTGAGAAGGAGAGAGAGGGGAAAGTCTCCAGAATATGACTAGTTTACTCCTTCCTGACCTCCTTTCTGACTTGATTCCAGAAAGAAGTTAACACTCTCCCTAATGACAGTATTAATACCAATTCAGGAAAAAATACTTTTGATTCATTTATGCATTATATTACTTTTTATGCCTGAAGAACACAAAAGATCTTTGACGGAGATCAAGATTCATAGATTGCATTAATTACCTCGGATTATTGAAGGTGTATGTGTTTGTTCACAATAAATATGTTAACCACAAACACCATTCAATTATTATCCAAACCGAATAGTAACTCTTTATCTGGAAACACCTGTTAATTGTATAAAATCAGCAAGAAAAGGTCACCCAAGAAAAATATGGGACAAATAAAAATGACTAGACAAATGATATAAAAACTTTGTTTAGTGCACACAAAATCAGCCACAGGACATTTAACTAATAAAAGAGGGGCTTCCCATCATCTCCTTACTGTGCCTGAACAAGTTGTTGTATCCCTCTCACATAAATGTTAGTTTGCCATTGACAGAAGCACTTCCATTCTTGAAGCAACAAGCTTGCCACCCCACTGTTAAAAAAAAAAAACAAAAAACCACACACACAAAAAAACCCCAAAAAACAAAGAAAACCCAACAACCCTGTCAATTAACCATCTAAATGTTTTTAATGAACTGGGAAATAAAACATGAACAACAATACGCCATAATTTCTATCCTTCTCTGTAATGTCAGAATTAACTTTTTTCTCTCTGATGAGTCTTATATTTATGCCATGATATTTATGTGATCATGTTATAACTGTTATATTCTTTGCATATTGTTTTCTAACACACTCCCCAGTTCTGGGAGAATAAGTTTTTTCTGATTTCTCAGCTATAACATTAAGCAGCACTTAAGCAGCAAAGTTGTAATCTACAGTCATGCTGATCAATGTACTAAGATGTTTGCAAAGATGCAGATCAAATTCTATTCAGATTTATCATTCTTTCTTTTTTCTCCCTACAGAACTCTTTACTCTCTTTTGGAATTGCAAGTAACATGCTAAGTTTCAAAACATAATAGTTGGTAGGTACAGTTAATCATACATGTTTGGCTTCACTAAGTAAAAAAAAGAAACTACAGCAGAATTGGTGGGCTCCAGCAAGTAAATTTCAAATATTTTGACACAAATTAATGCCTGTAATATAATGGTAACAATCATAACTTGGAATCTACAGCATATGAGCATCAAGAAATATCAGTCCTGAGCAGCATAATAATAGAAATACATTGGAACATACTGTGAAAGTGATACTTGAGATTGAGGAAATGACTGGTAAGAAAAGTAGTAAAAACCTTGATTTCTAAAAGCAGTGGGAGTTTGACTGAGTTCTCCCTGAGAAAACAAATTTTGTACCTAATTCTACTACTGCAATATGCTTAACTGGCTCAATACATAACAATAAGAAGCAAACTATGGGCAGATACCCAAAACTTGTTATATTATCACAGCTCCAAGAGAATAGAAATAGTTTTGATAACTCCAACCAGAAGGCAACTTTGTTGTTGAAGTCTAAGATAGCTGCAAAGAGCACAGAACAGCAGAACACAACCTGCTCAAAATCAATTAAGAGAAATTTACAGAACATTTGCCGTGGTTACAGAACCCTTACAGTGAAATCAAAGTGCAGCCTACACATTCTGTACCACTATAAAGTAGCTTTTGACTGTCAAGGTCTACACTTACACACACTCTAATTTTCCCATCTCATTCAACTCTTTTTTTTTAAAAGCACTTCCCTTCAATCAACAAGACAAGAAAGAAGGTAGTATTTCCTCATACAAGACTGTTTATCAGAAGGTCTTTTGCTCTGCCCAGGCTGAAGCTAAGGTCACACAAGCTCTTCTTTCAGGAAAGAAAATCCTGGTGGGAGAACTGGTTAGCAGGCGTAAAAAATACCTAGTAGCACACCGAATACAGGATGTTGAATTAGAAACATCACAAGACCCTTACAAACACATTAAATGCAAGCCAATTCCAGATATGGCTGCAACACACCAGAACCATTCTCAAATGCCAAGCTGATGTTAAATTTAGCAATTTACAGGATTACCACTTAATACTGGGTATTTAGTGACGTCCTACGTCCAAAATTTAAAAAAAAAAACAACACCAAAAAACAAATATATGTAAAATGTAACTACCATTTAAGTTCTGTAGTACATTCAAGTTCTTATGAGACACAAGAAATCTTAATTTAATCCATTATCACTAATCCATTAACTCTAAATCAGTTCTACAAAAGCAGGTATTTTGTGGGAATTTGCATGCAATCTCTAATCATGATTTAAAGTAACAATGACATTCTCAAGATGTAGAGCAGAATTAGTACAGTCTAAAAAGCAAATATTTGATTCAGCACATAGTGGCAAAATGTTTGGGTATGAGCACATGAACTACAGGAAGAGTACATTTATCCACCAAACTGAAAGTCCCACTCAGGCTTTTTTAAAACCTTATCTACTGAACACACACTACAATAGCAAAGAATCCACGAAAACAAGCATCAGACTGTATTAACAACCAAAAATATGCTCTCAGAAGACCCTACATACCTAGTCTGACAGCTAACATAGCCCAAAATCAGATAATCTTACACGAAGTAACCAATGCTATTTGTACTAACAAAATAAAAACTACTTCTTGTTTTACACTGGGCTGGTGAAGACACACCTTTGTCAATGGTATTCCACCTCAGAAGACAGTGACACTTACATACAATTTCTGGTTTTACGATCCATACTCTAGATACAGTTAAAGCCTTCTCATCACTGGGGGAAGCCTGGAGCAGTGGGCACTAAGCAGTGTCCTAGCTGTGTCTGAGGAAGACAGGATCCACACACACAGGATACTGCTGCACAGAGTCTTTAAAGCTCACATTAAATGGTTCAGGCATAATGAACATTTTAAAGTTCAACTCTATGTATTATTGAGGGACAGTGACATTACTACCTGAAAGGCTCATTTTTTTTTCAACCTGTGAATACCATTCCTACAGACCACACACAGCTCAGATCAGATGACCACATCAAATCACAACTATCACTCACACAAAACCAAAGTGGATTGGGTTCTATGCCCTGGTTGATTATCTTCAAGATATTTGGAGTGCTTATTTATGGTACTAAGAATGTGTCCATACAGTTTTCAACTAAACTGTTGTCCTGGGTTCAGCTGTAGCAGTCATTTTTCTCTTTCTTAGTAGCTGGTGCAGTGCTGTGTTTTTGACTTTCAGCCTGGGAACAACACTGATAACACCGATGTTTTTAGCTGTTGCCAAGGAATGCTTACCCCCACCAAGGACTTTTCAGTCTCATGCTCTGCCAGGGAGGAGGGGCACAAGAAGCCCAGAGGGCGCAGAGACAGGACACTTGACCCAAACTAGCCGATTATTCTATGCCACAGCACATCATGCCCAGTATATAAACTGGGGGGAGTTACCCGGAAGGCCCAGATCACTGCTCGGGTTGGGCTGGGTATCGGTCGGCGGGTGGTGAGCAATTGTATCCTCTCCCCCTGTTATTTCCCTTAACATTATCATTACTGGTGGTAGCAGTAGTGGTTTTCTATTGTACCTTAGTTACTGGACTGCTCTTAACTCATGAGAGTTACATTCTTTCAATTCTCTTCCCCATCCCTCTGGGAGCAGGGGAGGAAGAAGGCGGGGAGTGAGTGAGCAGCTGCGTGGTTCTGAGTTACCAGCTGGGCTTAAACCACACCACCTGCTTAAGCTACGATCACACATTGACAAATTGCAATATTATTACTGAAAGAGTAATTCCACAACTCCATTAATTTGAACAGGACAACTGGGTATATATTACCTTCTATCATCAACGATATCACAATTTGGCCAATAATAAAGTCATTATTTAAGCACACACATGTAAAATCATATTCTTAGGAAAATTTAAAATTAAATCGTGACCTGTCAGTGAATGAGGCTAGATTTCCGACATTATTCTACACTTCCGTACTCAGGTCTTCACCTGAAATTTTACTGTAAAGTTGCTGTATTTCTATTTTGTTAATATTAATTGAAAATATTAGAATATGAAACTATAGATATAAAACTTAGAACATAAGAAAGAGAGCACCCAAAATTTAAATTTAATGTAACTTAACTTTAACATAATTAAAAATAATCCCAGATAAAGTAATTAAGTTCAAAGTTACAGAAATTTTTATTTATGTAGATCTTTATTTAAAGGACTTAGAACATACAAAATATTAATCATAATTCAATGATCAGTACTTCTGTAACATAGGCAGAGATGAAAGGAGAACTGAGTTTTCTAGTCATTATCTTTTTAGACTTTCTTTTGGTAGGTATGAATACAAACTTCATATAATTCATTTAAATTAATTTGCAGTGATTTGAACTGATTTGATATAACTTTCTGTTCTAAAAAGTAAATTAGGAGGACGAGTCTGCAAGAGAACAATCTCACAAAGAAGCAGCGGCAATTTGCATGCTATATAAAGCACAAAGTAAAAAAGCCACAAAGCAGCAAGTGTTGTGAAATGTGAGTGCTGTTATGCCCAGATGAATACGTTATAGCCTTAAATTCATTATCTCTTAGACAAGACTTTTCTAACTTGACTCAACTTAACTATCAATTGAGAAAAAGCTGTTCAAGTTTTTAAATTTGAGAACCTTAGAAGTTATGCAAGTTTTATGTCAAATTTCATTTCAACAACGATCTGTTTTCATATATTCAGGTAATGACTTCTGCATGGAATTAATTAACAGTATACACCATACAAAGCTTTTTAGAACACCCCTACACACTTACAATGTACTAAACTTTAGTTTCTCCTTCAACATAACTGAACACCACAGATAGATGTCTTCTCCCCTCTAAAACAGTTTCTGCAATTAAATGATCTATTAGAAGATCTTTAAAATCCTTCAAACTGTCATTTCTGATTTGCCACTCTGCTTCAATTCTCTTTATTTTCCAACCCATTGTGTGAAAGAAAAAATCCTTAAGAATACCATGATATTAGAGATTTACATAGCAAGTATAAAATTGCAGTTAACAGCTCACTTGAGATTTTATTACATTTATGTCTACATAAAATAGAAAAAAACTACATAAATGAGAAAGTAGCTGAAGGGCAAAATCTAACTGTTGTCTTTATTAGATGCAAGTCTAATGTCTTTCAGTTAAAGTATTTGTAGGTGCCACAGTCAATCAAGATTTCAATGGAAAGCAAAAATAAAAGCATTCATGCACAAAAGGCATGTGTGGTAATTGTGATGTGCAGACAAGTTGATGGAAAATATTCTAGCTTTCGTTTAATTTTATGTATCAACTGCTGACTTGACTTAGACAACCTGTCACATTTAATGCATTATTTTATTTTTTTAATTATTCAGGAGCATTCAATTAATTTGATAGGAATCTGGTCATCAGAGCCAACCTTCTTGAAATAAACCACTTTTTTTTTTTTCTGCAGATGCTGTCCTCATGCAAAAATACAATTACAAATATCTTCAATACAAATGTAACTAAGTATGACATTCTCATTTACACTATGCTTTATTAATGTTTACTATTAAGTGACTTGCAGCCATGCAGCTTACTTTACATTTTCAATTTTTTAAAATACCTTAAAGTATTTCAGCAGGCAACAGTTGCAAAGTAGATGAACACAGAGGACTTAACCTTCACAGCATGGAAATAAACAGAAATTGTAGTTTCCCATGTAAAAAAAAAAAATAAATAAATAAAAATTGAATGTGTTAAGTCAAATTAAGTCTATCATCTTCATTCTTAAGAACTACAGCACTGTCTTCCACATTCCATTCTAAGCAATTAGGTGGACCAAAAATATCATAAAAAGAACCTACTCACAGAGAAACACTATAGAAGACATTAAAGTCAAATACTAAAGTATTAGGAAATGTGACTGAGGATTGTCTGTGAAACTAACTTACCTATCTTACATTGCTGTTACAATAAATATCTCTGTATGAGCATGTAGTTTTACCCCAGAAATCTAGTTTCATTCACTGAATATAATTGAACAATCAGGTCTTTGTAACTTCTACTAACATTTAATTAATAGCAGTTGTAGAGAACTCACTGCCATGCAGATGTGTACAGACCAAGGCTAAGTGACATGCCCGGGCAGCTTCTTTAAATATAGCAGTCAGTAAGGATCAAGGAAGATCACATACACAACTGCCGGTGTACCTGAAGCCAGATCTCTTACTCTCATACCTTCTTACAGCATTTCTGGACCTAAGAACTGTTATGCTGGGTGAGACTGAAGTCCTAAATCCAATTTAGTCTACTGTCCAATTCTGACTCTGACATTTGGATATTAAGACACTGTCCCCTCCAGTATAACCTACTGGCTTTTGAGAAATAGTGGTTTTGGGGATTTCCATTTCTCCCCATTCTTGATGTCCCATTCCTCTTACTTTATTAAGCCACCGTTATCAGTGTTAAGAGGCCTGAGCACCTTCAGGCCGCACTTTTCTAACATAATACTGCCTTGAACTATATAAATTTACACTAGGTGACTTCAAAAGCTCCGATGTAGCAAGCATGTATCTCCAAAAGTTACCCACTTCCTGAGTTTGTACAGGTTACTCCAATATCGGGGGAAATTTGGTCCTGCAAAGAAAAACCTGCAGGTATTTTTTAGCCTGCAGCAAATAGTGCCATCTCTCAAGGCCACTTTATTTTTAGAAATGAGTAAACAAGTGTTGCTGAAACTGCCCATTCTCACAAAAAAAAATCCGGAAGTTTTGATACACACTCATTACAAAATGTTTTTAACCTCAATAGTTTTGAAATACTGCACACTTATAACCAATCAGTATGAAAGCTATAATAAATGACAGAGCAACCACATGTAATGAAAAGTCTATCTACCCAAAGATCTTCTTTATAAAAAATGTAAAAAGCAGACATAGAAGTGTTCAAATACAGCATGTAATCTTTGCTTCCTCTGAGTAATCTAGTACCAACAAACTGGTGCTCCAAGACTTCCAAAGCTAGATGCGGTTCTTATGCTCCTCTAAAAGATTTCTTTGCCAGTGTTAACCCATCTACCCCTGAATACATGCGAAATTTTAAAACCACCGTGGACAGTGAGGAATTCGTACTGTGAAAGAAACCATCATATTCTGTTCAAGTTGACACAGCTAAGACTCTTTATTCAGAGTCTCTAGCTGTACTAGAAAGCTCAGTGAGTAACAACTCTTTAATCATCTTTTCCATGCCAGTCATCACAGATCTTTATCATATCCCCTTCCTTTTATTTGACACTTTCAGATTTAAAAGTTAGAAGTTACTAACAACTACTAAAACAGAAAGTCAAATTTTTCACCTGACCTCTCTGAATCTTTTCCAATTTTCTATTCCTTTTACTCTTTGCTCATTTCCTGTAAATCTTAATAATTATTGAATTATCATAAGTCAGTGTCACTTGCCCAGTCTACTACATTATCAACCAGTGAAAGCCAAAAACTTCAAGGTATGTGTATGAAGAGTTCTATGCTTTGCAAGTTGGAAAAATAATAATCTGGAAAGCAAAAAAAAAAAAAAAAAAAAAAAGAGTTGAAATCTGTCTTTCTGAGACGTGCTTTTGAGACTGCAAGTCCACAGATCTTTACTTTCATATCTCAGTGATACATGCCATCTTACTGTTCCCAGCAATAATTTAAAAATAGCTCAGAAAAACAGTCATGTACCTATATGCAGAGAACATGGGTATGAAAAGAAATGTAGAAAAATTTTCACAATTTCATCCTGACACACAATATCTAATTATCAATTTTCAGTAGCATTCCTTACATAATATGGTTCATCTCTGGCTATAAAACATGGGCTGCCAGGCCCAGAAACACACTTAATTATTCCTATGTTCATAAACTGCACTGTTAATCTAGCAATGAAAAGGGAGTTGTAGTGTTACTGAAAATAAAACTAATTACTGTGTGAGAAAAATTCTTCTATAGACTAGTGATTTTTATCCTTTAGATCTCAACCTTACAAAAATATCCTCTGCTCCTCCTCTGTGTATGTTCCTTACACCTCTGGAGGGCAAGAGCCAGCACATGCTTTGGCTAAAGTAGATTTAGATGCCTGCTCACTTGCCAGCATGCTGCTACCAAATAAGATTTAGCATTGGTACATTTTCTGTGCTTCCCCCTTCCCAGAGGTACTAACCAGGTTTCCACCCTTCACCCAGCCGTTAGGCTTTCAAGAAATGCCTAGAGACTCAGTTGTCTTCAACATTTCTACCTATGTACCAAATTTGGCTAATAACTGAAGATTCAAAAGTTACTGAGGAAAAGAAGCTATGACAAGAAAAAGCAAGGGGACAGAGGAGACAAAGATACTAGCAATGAGAATGTAATGAACAAGAAAATACTAAGCCTCATTTTCCCAAGCTTCACCAAACTAAAAATAACAGCACAAAATAAAGTTCTAAGAGGAAAAAAAGAGATTATTTTGTTTCTTAAGAATTCCTCAGAGTACTAGAAAGTGTTCCTTGGTTGGAATTGTTATCACAGACAGATAAAAGTCACACAACATTAAGTAACAAAACACAGTAGGAGAGTCAAGGACACTGTTTTTCACTTCACTGGAGGTTTGTCCTTCAAACATCTTACATACGGAAATATTGAAAATATTACCTTGAGCTAGTCTTTCAAGCCGTTTCCCATGCTCTGGAGGAACAGCATACCTAAAATTCATATAAAGAAAAGGGTTAAATGCTTAAAGACATAATTACTACAAAAGCCATGATTCATGTATAAAAACTATCTAAAAATACAGAAGCCAAAAAGATTAAAGACTGAAAAATTATACATAAAAAATATACCAGTTTCTGAGGAAAAAAATAGATAATTTTAAGAAAAAATTTAAACATTGTACTATGTAGTTCAAGAAGCTTATTTTCACTATTTAAAATCAAGTATAATGACAGTATTTGATAAGATTACACTACTCTAGTTAAAATATATACATATACTTTCATTTTCCAAATTAAACAAAACCACACAGAATAAGTCTAATTTATACAGGTTTAATTTCTTTGAACTTTACTGTGCTTTACAAGACACAACAGTTCAACAGAAAAATACAAGCTAAACACCCCTGTTTTTTCTTATAGCTACTGCTGTGGAATAACAGAGTTATTTGTCTTCATAAAATCATTACATCTAGAGTTAAAAAATCATTTAAGAAATACACATTCTTTAAATTAAAGAATAGTACATGTCATGGAATCACTCTGTTCTTAAATAAATTATTTTCTAAAGATTCCACATGCTAGCTGCAACAAGCAGCAACAATATAAAAGAACTGGAATTAACCTCATGTTATTTTTAATGTTTATTACAGCTAAAAAAAAGAAAGCTAATGCAATGCTGTAATTTCATTATGCTTTTCTGAACACTTTGTTACTCATAAAATTTACTGCACTTCATAGATACACTCAATGTATTAATTAGGCTTTATTACTGAATTTAACTCTTTCAGCATGTGATACATTAGGCTTTCATTTCAGTTTAATGCTGCAACTGCATTGGATTGATTCTCCTTTATAAAAAAATATGGCTCAGAAAAGGAGAAAATGCACATTCAGCAGTACAACATAGTCCAAACCCACCTTCTCAAACTACATCAACACACAGCTTTTTTCTTCTACTACACTGTGAACACAGGTTTCACTCATCTCCCCTGACAACTCAACCAGCAAAACAAGTGATTTCATTCTGCACAAGAAATAAACATCTACCTCAAGTTCTCATTCACACTCGCAGAATTTTACTGTTACAACTGAAACTGATGCATAAAGGCGAGACCTGCGCACCACACACTGAAGTTAGTGCTCACAGCTAAACTGCAACAAAACCTATGTCCACTGACAACACATTACAAATGTTATTAAACTAAAAGACACTTTCAGCTTGAGTCTGGTCAGTGTTTGCAGTCTTACAAAAATGGATTTCGTTTCTCTCCGTTCATACTTTGAAAGTATTTCTGCTGGTTCTCCACTCCGTATTACTACACATACATGGATGCATGTGTAAACTGTATGTCTGTAACTTTCACACACCAGTGGATAAATGCCATGTATAGCATTATATACTGTACTGTATGTCATTAAATACACAACTCCATAAAGTAAAGCATGGACAGTGTCTACAACTAACAAAAAACCACAAACTGGAAACTTTTCTTAGCTTCCCCTGCCTCTGATTGGACTGGTAGTCTTCCAAAAGCACATTTCTACATTTTTGTGATAACATGCAGCTACATGCTTGCATCTGTGCACATAAACATGTAAGTACTTATCAATATTACCAAAATGCAAAACCGGACAACTCAGTAAGTCTCTAGGAAAGATAAGACAGGGCAGGATGTAATAGGCTATAACTATTTATTTAGCTAATCTAAATTACTAACCAATAATTCTTTCAATGCAAGTTGGTACTTTTCATCATTGTCTTCACTGGAGGTCTAGATTTGACAACTGCCCATTCAAAATGTTTACTCCAACTTCATTATGAAGCATCTAGTTCCACCCACCTTTAGTATGCAGAACCTTAGAGCTTAATTCATGGCTCTGAAATACTTTCTAGGATGAGCAGCTTAGAAGTTAAGCATGATCTCAGTATCACAGTTCGTTATTTTAGGTTCTTTGCTGAGCCAGGTTTCCAAAGAACAGTACCCTACTGATCTGAAGTTGCTTCTCAATTTATAATAATGAACATATTATTTAAGCAATTGTAACATTACTTCACTGTATCTTCTTCAGGATCTAATAACAAAAAACAAAGCAGCACCACATCATCAAACTGAACATCTGCAATTTCTGCAAAATCAGGAAAACAAGTAAGATTTTAAAAAAAGAGATGTGAGAATTTTCAGATTAGAAGACAAACCTTCTTACAATGATGGAACTAAAACACACTCAGCCCAGAGCTGAGAGTCCTTCAAAAATAATGCAACAAATATCTGCACATTTTTCACAGTAAAATCCCTGTAATATTAGGGAAGAAGAGATTATCCAGTTTTTTGTTCCACTCTCCGAAATGTTCATTTAGGCTTTAACAAGAAAAATCTCCAAGTAGCCAGAAAAATGTCACAAACAAAACAGAATTTCTAAAATAACTTCACTGTAGAAGTAAATAACCTGAACTATAATGTTAGTAAAATTAAACAAATATAGTTGAATGTGGTTCAAATGGTTTCACATTATTGTGAATGTCAATTGACAGACTGACAACAGTCCACTGAAAATCTATGCCATTTTTAATGGAATGTATTAATTCAATCCAAACTTTGATAATTCAGCATTGAATCTTCTAACTTCAAGTTAAAAAAATACACTGCCTTGTTTTTAAGATAAGAATATTTAGAAACATTAAGTGCATTGTAACATTAAGTATTACAGTTGTGCTTTCTGAAACGAAATTTTATATACCATTTTTAAAAGCATCCTACATCATCTGATGTTGCAGCTACGAATAAACAGTGATGCTATTTTTATCTGTATCTGAAGTAAGCCTTTCATTTCTTTAATCCAAGGCACAGATTTGATGTGTACTTCTGATTCTCCCTATTCTGCTTTTAATTAAATAAAGAAACATGACTTTATGCTGGCCATGCCTAACACCCACTTAGCATTAAGTAGTGTTTAATTAATTTCAGTAAAAAAATAACCAGAAAACCTTCACCAACATTCTTCCTAATGCAGTTTAAAGCAGAATTGCTTCAGAGTTTAAAAAGTTTTCAGCAAGACCTATGCAAACTATCAAAATTAAGTATTCTTCAACCATCAGCATCCATTCTAATCCTGGAAAAAGCTTCTATCACCAAGTTTGTTCCGATATGAACATCCTGGTTTAAGGACATATTCAAGATGGAAATTAAATCAAACTCCTCACTCAGGGAAACTATGTTAGAAAAAGAAAAAAGTACAATTTGTCTTCATTGACTGCAAAGAATGCCAAAAATCAAATAGCTGCAACATGCTCTGTGAATTGCACAGCTGTCATTGTAAAACAACCAAGGATATCCCATTAGAATGAGTCTCCTAGTTTAGTCTGCATGTTTCCATAGAAATGAATTTTACTTTCACAGCAAGAAAAGCAGTGGAGCTAAATTATAATAATAGATATATAAATATGAAGGTCTCAGAATTGGTTTTCCAAGGACCCCTTAACAGCATTCCCAAAATGAAAAATGCAGGCTGTATTAGCATCCTAGAATCTTGACTATGTGATGGTAAGTCCCTAGTTTTCAATAACAGAAAATAAAACCTGTGGGTATAAAAAAACCCACCAAAAAACAACAACAAACAAAATAACCAAAACAGTATCAGGTTAACTAATAAAAAACATTAAAAAAAAATAATTTCCTATGAGTCAGCACAAAATTCTGTGAACTGTCGGTCGTATTCTGACTTTCACAGCTGACCTGCCTTGCACTCTCCTGATGTCCAGGATGAAAAACGAGATGGGAAAAAAAAAAGCTCAGGAAGTTAAACAGATGCTTTTTTTGACCTGCAAAGCATTTAAAGTTATAAATAAATTTAAAAAACTTGTTTTAATAAAATATAAACAAAATTAAAGCTGTGGATGAATGTAGAATCAAAATCATGGAGTTTGCACAGTAGAATGTATTAAAAGAACACAAAAATCTACGAAGTTATAATAAACTTCACTAGAACAAGAAGTAAACTAAGTGCATAAAAAGTTAGTAAAAAAGTATAAAATTTAAGACTAAATTTTTATACTCCTATTTTTATAGTGATCTTTCTATATATGCCTCAGCAAGTAATTATGAGAATCTATACCACATGAAAAACATTGTTCTAGGCATCAAAGAAGTCACATTTTGCACTATAGAATCCATATGTCTACTGAAACTAAAAAGCTGAAGTACAAAGTAGTCTGGTCCTTGCATAACTAAAAATGTCAAAACCCACAGATCAGCAGACAATGTAGTTCAGGAAATTGTTCATTAGTTTTTGAAAATTTCCTTCTCTAACTTATACTCTGCAGAGTTAGAAAATAAATGGTCACATATATTGTACACTTACGGTTTACACAAAATAAATTGGTGACTTTATTCAATACATAAATAGCTGCTATCAACTCTAGCAGTGCAAAACTTTGTGCAAAAATAACAACCCAAAAACTTCTGGTCAAAGAGAAGAACAAGGCTGCTTCTTGACCTTCAAAGTGAGAGTTGAAAGTTGTTTATCAAACTGTTACTTTCTTTGTTACTGCCTTTGCTTTGTGAATAGGGGGGAGGGAAGGTGATGTTTTTCTACAATCCTGTATTTCTAAGGGCTTTGTATTTTTCAGAATGCAGATAAAGAAAAACACTGCTGAAAACATGTAAGTAGACAGAAACTAGAAAGAATAAGCATCACAAATGGCTGCAAAAATGAACTGCAGGCAACTTTACTCACAGGTTTAGAATTCTGCAGATTAGTGAAGAGTTGATTCACAATTGATTTTCAAGTCACCTCATACATCAGCAAAGCAACTTAGAGCACCATCTTGTTTAAAATTCATATCACAGAATGACAGAAAAATTTAGGTTGGAAGGGATGAGAGTATCATTTAGTCCAATCTCCTAACCAACCTATGGCTAACTTCAGAGTCAGAGCAGTTGGCACAGGACAACATATAGCCAAGCTTTGAAAATTTCCAAAGATGAAGACTCAGCAGCTTCCCTAAGCAACCTGTTACAATGCCATTGCGAATTATTCTTTCCTTCTATCAAGTCAAAATGTCCCTTGTTGCAAGCTGTGATACCACTACCTTTCCTTCGCTATGTTAGTGCATCTCTGAGAAGACTGTGGCTCTGTCTTCTCTATAATCTCCCAACACCACAGATTACAACCCAGACCATATATCAGAACATACAACTTTTACAGAAAAATTTTTAAGTCAACAACTTTTTAAGTCAACAACTATACACAAGTAAGAATCAGCTCATAAAATATTTTTCCCTTTTCTGCCTTAATAATTTGTCCATAAGGACTGAAAAATTAACTGTCCCCTTATTTTGTCTATAGACTTCTTATATTTTGTGTAAGAATCCTGTTATGATAATCCATATTCCTAATTCTCCTAAGAATAGAAAAGACAAGTTCCACATTAAAAACAAAGAGTCCTGACAACCCAGAAAGTTCTCAGGAAGTGCCCCACATATTTGGAAAAATACCACAGATGACATTTTCAGAGGTGCTAGACATCTGGGCTTTAAAGAAAATAAGTATTAAATAAGCATGAAACTTCTTCAAACGAAAGCCTCCACAGATACATCACCACCAAACCCCATTATGGGCATTAATGGAGGCAGAAGAGAAAAAAAGTATATAGAAATATATACAGAAGAATATTTCAGTCTTCACTAGTAAATGCTCACATCACA
>NW_009919671.1:0-30231 GCF_000696875.1 Nestor notabilis
AGTGCCTTTCAGAGCTAGCTTTACTGCATGCTTTAGCTTATTATTAATTATAATAATTTAACAATTATGTTAAATTATATAATTTTCAAAAATATCAGAATATGTTGAAAGCAACTGCAATTAATACTAAGAAATTTTATCTTATTTTTTTAACTAGTCTTTTACAAGTTCTAATTCTTCTATTAAGGCTTTATTTGATGTTTTCAGAACATTATTTTTACTTTAATAAGCATGCTAATAAGAGATATTCAGTTGACATACCTATAGATTTTCAAAGGCTTTGAGCGAGGTGTCTCAATAAGACCACTTAAGAAAACTATGCAGTCTTAAGATAAGAGGGAAGGTCCTTGCACAAATAATTGCTTAAAAGACAGGAAATAGACTCTTTTCTGTAAATTGTCTACTGCACAAATAGAGGAAGTCACAGAGATTTCCTGTTCCACACAGGTTTATGCTGGGCCACTCGTTCATTATTACACTGACCATCTTATAAAGAGTACGACTAATCAGCCCACCTATTTATGATACTGAGTTGTTCAAGGAAGAAAAAAGGAAGAGCTAACACTAAAGACCTTCCAATACTTGGTAGCCAGGCAACACAAAGACAGGTGAAATTCTTTATACATCGACATAAAGAATTAACTTCACATACATGATGATGAATTCTGAGCTGATCATTACTTTCAATGAGACTGGTGTTATGGCATGCAGTTTTTTGCATTTGATGCTTTCCAGTGGTTGAAAAGCAAAACAACCGTTAGAAATTGCTAGCAAAGAAATAGAGAACAAAGCAGAGATCATATATTATGAAGTATAAACTATGATAAGAAATATAGACCACTGCATCTTGAATCTTGATTCCCCATCTCAAGGTGAATAGAGAGGAATTGGAGGAAGTTTAAAGGATGACAAGATGAATGAACAAAAGTCTAGAAGAACTTTATCACAGCTTGTCCAAGAAGGACTCTTCAGTCTGGACAAGAGATGGCTGAGAGGCAATGTGTTAAAGATTTATGAATAGCACAAAGATAATAAATAGGGATCAGCTGGTCTCTCTCTCATTCTTGCTCTCCCAACGCAAGAACTGGTAAATGTCGATTGAAGACAGCATGGGAAGATTAAAACAAAGAAAGAAAAAAAACAACGAAGAAGGAGATAAGTCTTCCTGAAACATGTAATTAAACTAAAATTCCTTGCTGCATGAGGTAGCAGTTATCAAAAGTTTTTGTTTGTTGTGGGAAAAGCTAGAGAGATTCATATAAGATGGTTATTAATAGTTTATGAAAACCACAGAAACCACTCAGGAAAGACATGAGTTCACAACTGCAACTTAAAACCTGTATAAAGACAAAATCAGCACAGAGTGCTAAGTAAAAACTCAATCTATGCAAAAAAACAAAGGCACTTAGTAAAATTGTCAAACCATGAGCTGCAATGAAGTGCATCAATCACAGCAGCAGTGGCTGGAATGTGATTTAGCTGTTCAGTCACAGTTCTGCCCCTCCCCACGCTCATAGTTGTGAAAAGCCCCTTCAACGTCTTTTCCATATGACCCTGCAAGGTCAAGGTCAATCAACATGCAAAAAATGAGGATGGCAACCATGTTAACCAGCCACTTCAGTGAGCTGTATGCTACCATGTGGCACTCAGATAACAGATACTAAATCTGCTTCATCCATCTTGTTCAGGGTAGCGGCTTGTCAAATTCCATTACTTATCTGACAAGATTAAAGCTTTACCTTTAGATATTTACCAAAGATAGTTTGGGTAAATTTTTTTCAGCAACAAGAAAGATACATTGAACGAATTCCCAAATATTCTCCCTTCAACCTAATACTGTTAAACAGCTGAATCAAATGTAAAATACAAAAATGAAATCAGAAAGAATTATGACGTGTTCCCCAAATCAAACTTTTTATGTATGTGACATTAACAAATAAAGTAATTCTTCTTTCTCACTGGGAGAAAGATAACTGTGAGAGTTACCTGACCAGGCTTTGCATTCTCACAGACGACTACGTCATACTCTCTGGCAAGCTCTGGAGGGTTGTCATTGATGTCCAGGATTCTAACACCAACTTGAACATGGCTCACTAGCTCAGGATTGTCTGCAAAATACACAAGGAGGTATTAAGCCTTTTGAAATACTAAATATTTCATGTCATCTTCAATTTAAAAATATATCTGAACAATAACTAGATGAGAACTATACACAGCTGCAGAATTTTAGGTACCAAGATACGAAAAGTTGTTTGCTGTGTTTCATTAACTGTTTTGAAAAATAATTTTTAAAAAAGTGAGAAGTATGAGTTTTAAGTCATTGTTATGCTGTAGCATTAAAAATGCAAGTTACTCTAGACCTGGTGGGGGAAAGCTCTTGGAGTTACCACATAATGTCATGCTGTACACTAAGAAATGATCAATTACTTTGTAATAAATGTGAAAGTGTCATCACAGTATTGAATAAAACCTAATAAAAAATACTAAAACCATTTTCTTCTTCTCAGTACCTTAAAATACAAAAATAATAAGGAAATACGAATGCATAGGCACATATAAGCCTCTTCCAAGCTTGAGATCACCTTCCTCAAAAGGTTCTATGCTATTACACAAAGTACTTAATGATTCTCGCTTTGGCAGTGACATACCAGTAAGAAAACAATGTTTAAGTAACAGTGTCTTAGGCTACGATCTGCACTTTTGTGAGAGTTCCCCCTCAAAACTAGTTCACCCTCCAAAATTTCAATAAATAGAATCCTTTCAATAAGAATACGTTTTCCATGATAAAATGGGGAAAAAAAACATTAATCCATAATTATCTTGTTCTTACTGCTAATTACTAAGAAAATTTTAATTGTTAAAAGAATTATATACTAAAACTGTTTTATAATTAGATAAAGTCTACCTTCTGAAGTCTGTGTAAATATCAATCGGTTAGATGACAAGCTTAATTTTAGTTTCACCAATTAAATTAAACTAGCAGTACAAGACAGTGAAGTCATCTGTCAAACTCAACAAGATGGAAGAATGGGGTCTTAGAAATTGACATTTTTAAAGTTTGTGTCCCTCTGTGTACTCATGGGAAGAAAGAAAAAGGAGAAATACTAGAATATTAGTAGTCTAAACCTCATTTGCCTTGGTTATTTTGATCTTAATTAATCTACATCGTGTTTCTGTCAAAAAGGGTCATTTGTAAAATGCCTTAGATTTGTCAAACCTTTAATGGCCTCTGCTCAGAATTATGAAAAACATTAATTAGATGCAAATTTGTCTTCAAAGCCACCAGTAAGATAGCCTCCCAATGAAAGAATATTTGACAATGTTAACGTTTCTTTTGACATTATCCTTCAATGTTTTCACCTGGGATACTAGTCAAAGAGCCTGGGGTTTAAAAGTTCACTTCATATTTTTCCTGTTCTCTTTTTAACTAATACATCTACGTTCGCCTGATGGCTTTAATTCACTTTTGGAACTTAGTGAATTAGCCCCATAAAATGGGAATAGAAAGATGATCCAAAAAGTCAACAGAAAATGAAGACTTAGATATTATATGAACCTCTATTCCCAATTAATAGTAGCATTATGTTAGAACACCACACTCAGAAAACATTTATAGACTTGCAAATAACATTTTCTTGCTGAAATTTTCCAGTTTTCCCTAAACATTTTCAGGTGTACAACTCACTTGCAGTCTCCAAACCACTCTAACAATTGGTCCTTTTAGCAGTGTGTTTCTGTTAATTAGACAAATTTCTTGCAGCAGTTTGGCAGATTTACAATTTAAAGATAATCAGTGCTGACATATATTTCAGGCCTGCGCATTATAAAACAGTCAGATCCATTCTGTGTCCTAGTAGGATTATGCCTCAGGAGCAGATTTTTCAAAGTGAATGCTCACTGTTTTAAAGGGGTAACTGAAGCAGAAATATCACTGTGATTCAGCTACACTAGGGACTTCCTTCCTTATGCTTGAGACTTTCCCAACAAATAGTTATTTGCCAAGATACTAAATATCTGTAAGTGAATCAACTCCATTGAGTATTAGCCCCTCCACCAGAAAGTCCTTGGGGAACTTCCAGAAGTCCCTACCAATAGCCAGTCTCAAGTCTTGAATCTTCTTTTCCATTGATTTCTGTGGGCAAACTTTAAAACACCTATTTCAGAAGGAAGCTTTTTAATACAACTACTGCTGTCCAAGACTTCCTTTCATATTATCAAAATTCAAATGGGCTTTATCTAAATAAATTCCACCTGAATGACATTCAGAATAACAATCCTGACATTAGAAGTCTTTTGTGCTTTTATATTCCCCCCCCCCCCTTTTTTTATAAGTTAGACTGCTATGGTTAAACATATATTATGAAAAGTGAACAATTTAACCCAGAGACAGCCTGAACTATTTTGAGTAGAGTATTTTTCCAAAATATTGAGTATTTTTACATGTTTTTAAGACTTAGAACAAAAAATCTTCACCTAGCGTAGCATGAGAGAGAATGTCTATGCTTTTGCATCATCAATATTAAATACCGATCTTAATCAGTACAATAATTACAGAATCACAGAATAGTTGGGGTTGGAAGGCATCTTAAAGATCATCTAGTTCCAACCCCCTGCCATGGGCAGGGACACCTTTCACTAGACGACGTTGCTCAAAGCCCCATCCAACCTGGCCTTAAACAGTTCCCAGGGATGGGACAGACACAACTTTTCTGGGCAAGTGGTGAGGTTGCAGTGCTTCACTACTCTCACAGTAAAGAATTTCTTTCTAATATCTAATCCAAATCTACCCTCTTCCAGTTTAAAGCCATTCCCCTTCACCCAGTTACTACATGCCCTTGTAAGAAGTCCCCGTCCATAGGGACTTTCTTGTAGGCCCCATCTAGGTACTGGTAGGCTGCAACCATAAAACATGACAAAGAATTTGCAAATACTTTTCATAACTTGCTCTTCCCTGATGGAAATATGAGGTGGCAACATCCTTATGCACCTAAAGAAAAGATATAATTGCACCTCACTATAATTATATACTTCATCTGTTTATTTAATGTAATTCTAGGGCTTTCAATATTTATTCAAAATCTCAAGGCGTTTTGTATGTCACTGCTGCAAATTATTATTTCTCTCTATGCATTGTGTTTTCCTCTGAACTGTTTACATCTCACTGCTTTTATTTCTATTGAAACTTACTGATGGAAAAGCTGCTGTTATAATTTGGACATGCACCTTAATGTTTTTATTCTCATTCTCGCAAACTAACTGGTCCAAACTCTTATTATTGTGAAATGTCCTGCCTTTTCACATATTTTAATTCTGATCAGGGTTTATTGACCTCTGAAAGTTATTTTTTGTTGTGTATTTTTGGCAGTAACTGTTTTCCTGGGATCCTTTCAATACCACATCACAGGGTACTTTGTATTTTGTCAATGAGGTATTGCTCTAACTCAGCACTTTAGTGTCTTATTCTCTGAAGCTCATATGAAGCATATACATGGTGAAGCACATACAGAAGACATAAACAAAGACAAATATATTTGGGGTTTTTGTCTTGGTTTGGTTTTTGTTCCCCCGCCCTATCTGATTGTATCTGATAGCCTTGGAGATTTTTGTCTATAAAATCGATTGCATAATGATGTCTCAAGTATTTTGATTTCTAATACACTATGGTATCAAAGCTTTGTCTGTGCAATATTCTTTCATGTGGTCATTTCTTACTGTCTCTTGCTAGCATTTCTTTAAGTCAGTGGGGATCTGACAGAACACGGCAGAAACCATGGTATTTCAGTTTTCCTGTTCTTCACAGCCTTTACACAGCTGTGCAGATTTAGAACTCTATGGACACTCTAAAGGCAAGTTTGTGCTTTCCTTGCATTCAAGTTGGTTCTTTAGTTAAGTATTTGGAAATTGTCTGCTTTTCTGTTCTCAGCCATTGTAGAGCATTTTGAAGACATTCAGCACCACCACTACTTCATCCCAAAATGATTGATGATCTAGCAAATAAATATGGTTTACACTCTGGTATACTTACCAGCTGCATAAGAGAAATATGTGAAAAACTCCCAATAGAAAGTATCTTTAAGATCTCTGAAAAATAAGCATTTGCTTTCAAAAAATCAAGTCTTATACAACCACAGATTTTCTTATTAGTAATATTAATGTCCAGTACTTTATGGATCCAGTAATCTCTTGATGTTAATATCATCTGAAAGCTGCATCTAAAAGATGGTTTGCTCTCCATCTACTGAGCAGATATTGAACACAGTTCAGTTGTCACAATTAATATCTAAAAGGAGTTTCCTGATAGAGTCTTCCTTACTATATTTCTAAGTAGAAATGTCTACTGAAAGCTAAGATCCTCACTTTCATTCCCAAACAAAGACATTCTCTGATTCCTTCAATCATGAGTGTTTTACTCCCCGCAGCTTTTATTCCTTCTTATTGAGGACAAAGACTTCAAAGATACTATTATTTGTTCTGTTTGCAGCACTGCTTTGAGAACTTTGAAGCACATATGTATTTTACTAACTGAAATCAGCTTTGAAAGTGGCAGAAGTCCATTCATTTATATTTTAGTGCCATCTTTTTCTTGCAGGTGCTATGATTTAGGGTTTTGCTGTTATTGTTCCTTTTGCTCTTGTTACCAGCACTAATACACGCTAGAGAGAAACGTTTATTAAATAACCCACAATTATTTTTACAACTACCTATTTTCTTCAAGAATGCATCGCTATTTTTCTCCACATTCAACATACACTTCCCAGTATCACAAAATCACAGAATTATAGAGGTTAGAAGGCTCCTCCATAGATCAGCAAGTTCAACTGCGCTGCTCAAAGCTGGGTCAAACAGTGCAACTAGTGCATTGCTCTGGGCTATGTCCAGTTGGGTTTTGAGTATCATCAAGAATGGAGACACCACAACCTCTTTAGGTGACCTGTGTGAATTTTTGACAAATCCCACAGTAAAACCATTTTTCTTCTTATGTTTAAATAAAATTTTCTGTATTTCAATTTGGGCATATGTCCTCCTGTCATTTCAATAGATAATACTCAGATGCGTCTTTGCTCATCTTTGCTCATCTTAAATCTTCTTTACTCTCCTTCTGAGCCTTCTCATATCCAGGCTGAACAGTCCCAGCTCTTTCAGTCTCTCCTTGTATGACAGATACTCCAGTTCTTAATGATTTCATGCCTCTTTACTGGACTCAATCCAGCTGCTCCATGACTCTCTTGTACTGGGGACCTCACGTCTGTATCAAGAATTCCATGTGGCCTCACCAGTGTTGTATAGAGGGGAAGGATCACCTTCAACCTGCTGGCAACACTCTTCTTCACACACAACTTCAGGATGCAGTTGGCCGCCTTTGCCACAAGGACACATTGCTGGCTCATGTCGAGCTGGCATCCACCAGGACCTCCACATCTGTTTTTAAAAAGCTGCTCTCTGGCCAGTTGGCCGGTGCATGTGCACTGGTGCATGGGATTATTCCTCTCCAGCTGCTGGGATCTGCATGTCCTATTACTGAACTTCACAAGGTTCCTCTTCAACCATTTCTCCAGCTGGTTAAGATCCCTTGGGATGGCAGCATGACCTGGTGTATCAGCCGTAACTCCAATTGTGTGTAATTTTCCAACTGGCTGAGAGTGCACTCTGTCTCATCAACCAGGTAATTAATGAAGAGATTAAACAGCATTGTATCCAGTATCAACCCCTGGGGATATTCCACTAGTGATGAGCCTCTATCTGCACTTTGGGCTGCTGATTATAGCCCTTTGAGCCTGTAATTTCAAACAATATTCAGTCCACTTTGTCATTCATTTATCTAGCCCATACTTTCATGTGTCTTGTTCTTACATGAGTTTCTCTCAATCCTCCTTAATTCTTAACAGCTAGGGAGGTTATTTAGGAATCTGAATCACTTCCTCTCATTGTGTGCTATCATTACAAAGAATTTGAATTGACAGATCCTACACCAGTCCTTTAAACAGTTCAACACTAACCTCTTCCACTCCCAAAGGAGCAACCGTTCACTATGACTGCATTTCTTTCCTCAGTTTCTCATCTGTTACAAAACTTTGTGCACTTGCTCTGTATTTTCCTATTTCCATTGCTCTTGTTAAAGACTTGGTCAAAAGCCTTTAATAGAGCGAAGCAAATTCTATCTATTATCTCCTTCCTCTTTCAAATACTCTCTGTCATGGTTTAAGCCCAGTCGGCAACTTGGAACCACGCAGCCACTCACTCACTGGCCCCTTTCTTCCTCACCCCATTCCCAGAGGGATGGGAAGGAGAATCGGAGGAATGTAACTCCCACAGGCTGAGATAACAGCACTCCAGTAACTAAGGTATAATACAAACCACTACTGCTACCAATATTAATGATAATTATATGAGAAATAACAAGGGGAGAGGACACAACCTCTGACCACCCGTCAACCAATACCAAGCCCAACCTGAGCAGCAATCTGGGCCTTCCGGGTGACTCTCCCCAGTTTATATACTGGGCATGATGTGCTGTGGTATGGAATACCCCTTTGGCCACTTTGGGTCAGGTGTCCTGTCTCTGCTTCCTCCCGGCTTCCCCTCCTCCCTGGCAGAGCATGAGACTGAGAAAGTCCTTGGTCAGAGTAAACATTACTTAGCAACAACTAAAAACATCGGTGTTATCATCAGCGTTGTTCCCAGGCTGAAAGTCAAAAACACAGCACTGCACCAGCTACTAAGAAGGAGAAAAAATGACTGCTGTAGCTGAACCCAGGGCAGTATCCACCCCTTATTCCATACTATTCACGTCATGCTCAGATCCCACATTTTTCAATATGCCATACTCTTTCATAAACTTTTTCACAGAATTATAGTAAGTGATTGAAATGTGAATAATTCTTTGTGAAATTGTATTTTAAAATCCTATTACCATCAATTCGTAGTCTTTTCTCCTGCCCTAAATATAGTCTATAGATCCTTCAATATAAAATACAGTATTTTATAATTTTTATTATTCCCTAATACCACAAGGAGTTTTCAGGAAGTACCAGTACTGAAACAATCAAAGCAATAGCTCCAGTGATGTGCCCTGGTCACCAAAATCCCACTCTGCCTCACTGTAAGCTGCTGTTAAAGAACAGTGCCTGTTAAAAAGAAAAAGGATTCCCCCACCCATTCTCATGGCAATGAATTCTGGTGTGCTTTATAAGTAGCTGCATGAACAGAAAAACCCCACTGATCATTACATCATTACTTCCACAGAGAAAAGTGGTAGAACTCCCTGTGATTTCAGAGGGGAAATTTGATCAATGCAGTGTGTATCACATACCAAGTGTAAAAGTGAAAGTAAATGTCATATGAAAGGTTCAGAAATAATAAGGCTGAAGCATGAAGATATCATACATTTTAAGGTAGAAATATGATATTGATTCTAAATTTCTTTTGCATAAAACAAGCACATGTCCAAATAGCTGTCCAAAAAATGATCAGTAGAAACTGAATCTTGTCAGTGAAATGTAGCGTAAATTTAAGACAGGAAAACACTTCAAGAAACTAACTATAACCATAACTGAAGCACATCTTACTACTGAAGCAGTACAATCTTACTGGGCCTTGCAGATTCTGCTATGTTCCTGGCTAAGCAACTGGTGACGGAAGCTACAAATGCCTTCTTACCATGTCAGATGAACTTGAAGACTGCCGCTCTCACAGCTGAATAACATTTTGGTAAAAATTTGGTAATATTTGCTAAAAATAGCCCCTGACCTATTTTTTAGCTTTAGTCTTAGCTAAAACTGGTCTTTAGTTTTGCAAACACAAACGTGACAAGCTGTTGGTATTACGACACTGAATGCTTGGAACTGTTCCTGAGTAAACTGTCAACCTTCTATCTCATACAGAAAAACATAGTAAATTTACACAGATGGAATTTTATAGACATGTGGGGGTTTGTTTACTTGTTCTGTAGAATTAAGGAATTTCTACACACAGAGAAAACTCTCTTTCATCCAAAATGGCTAAAAACCCAATAAAAACACAATGACATTTAAAAAAATAATATCTCAAGATAGTGTTTCTTAAAATCTGAAAATTATTCTTCTTTCTGTTTGGGGTTTTGTTTTGTATTGTTTTCGACTTTTTAGTACTATGTGCAAAATATGTTACTTACCTATCTCAGAAGCAGCCACTGTGATGTTGTACCAAGGCGTCTCCTCTCTGTCAAAGATCTTGGCAGTCTTAATGGTCCCAGTATTAGCATCAATGGTGAAATACCTGTCTTCTTCTGTGTTATGATCAATGAAATATCTATGAAGAAATAAAACAATAACTATATGCTCACTGTTGTATGTATAAGCTGAAGTAACAGAAAGCCACATAAGGATATTATTTTCAAGCCTTTAAAGTCATAGAAATTTTTAAAAGCACCGTAAGAAAAATTCTGTATTATGGAGACAACCAAAGCAACACCATATTTTTCAGTTCTTTCATAATGTTACATTTCTTTTGATAAATAACAAGATTTCCACTGTGAGTCACAAAGATATAAATTGTTAACAGGTGATTTTTTACACAGCAGTATCCTGTCAAAGGTAAGATACACACATATTTTGACTAAAAAATCATGAAATGGAAATGCAGAAAACAGAAATATATTAGGATATTATTCTGCTTATTTGCTTGTCACTGCAAACCAGCGTGCTCAGTCCTGGTACCTGTTTTGAAGCATGTCTGTCTGACATGAAGTTGGTGACATGATGACATAAGCCATTTTGAACGTAACCATTACAGAGACCAGTAGCAGAAACAGTTGTTTCCCAGAGGTGTAATTGACACTAACCTAGAAGCAGAACTAAGCAGCCCTGCTTAAATCCCTTGGCTTTTGGGCACTTCACCTAGCAGAAAGTAAAAGCCTTTAAGTGCATAACGGAAGCAGAGGGAGGGAATGCAAGAGACTGACTAAACATTTTTTCTCAAAACTGTAATATTTTACAAAAAATGAGGCAATTACAGACCCCTACCAAGACTTCTTCATTAACATCAGAACTGATGAAAAAAATAAGGAAAATATTCCAAGTCTTTTATATACCACAATTGTTTTTCCTGATAATTTGTCAGCCCTGCGTTTATTCTGTTGTCATGGTTTAAGCCCAGCTGGTAACTCAGAAACACACAGCTGCTCTCTTACTCCCCCCCTTCCTCCCTTCTTTCTCCCCCTGCTCCCAAAGGGATGGGGAGGAGAATCGAAGGAATGTAACTCCCATGGGCTGAGATAACAGCACTCCAGTAACTAAGGTATAATACAAAACCACTACTGCTACCACAAACAATAATAATGATAAGGGAAATAACAAGGGGAGAGGACACAACCGCTCACCACCTACCGACTGATACCCAGCCCGACCCGAGCAGCGATCTGGGCCTTCTGGGTGACTCTCCCCAGTTTATATACTGGGCATGATGTGCTGTGGTCTGGAATACCCCTCTGGCTAGTTTGGGTCAGGTGTCCTGTCTCTGCTTCCTCCTGGCTTCCCCTCCTCCCTGGCAGAGCATGAGACTGAGAAAGTCCTTGGTCAGAGTAAACATTACTTAGCAACAACTAAAAACATCGTTGTGTTATCAGCGTTGTTCCCAGACTAAAGTCAAAAACACAGCACTGCACCAGCTACTAAGAAGGAGAAAAAATGACTCCTGTAGCTGAACCCAGGACATCTGTGAAGTTTTTAATATATGGAAGCTATAGATAGGTAGGTGATAATGATTTATTTGCCCCACCCAATTGCTCTTCTACATCACCACAAGTATAATCACCAGGTAATAGAAAGAGTGGTGCACACAAAAGCTGACAAGCTCAAAAAAATTAAAAATAACTTACAGAATCATAGAATAGTCAGGGTTGGAAAGGACCTTAAGATCATCTAGTTCCAACCCCCCTGCCATGAACAGGGACACCACACACTAAACTATGCCGTCCAAGGCTCTGTCCAACCTGGCCTTGAACACCGTGAGGGTTGGAGCATTCACAACTTCCTTGGGCAACCCATTCCAGTGCCTCATCACCCTCACTGTAAAGCACTTCTTCCTCATATCTAATCTAAACTTCCCCTGTTTAAGTTTAAATCCATTACCCCTTGTCCTACCACTACAGTCCCTAACAAAGAGACCCTCCCCAACATCCTTATGGTTTATTCCTCAGGTTTATTCCTTCAGGTTTATTCCTCTCACAATGTACTTATTTAAACTATTTATGGAAAGGAGAAACAAACAAGCAAACAAACATTTGATTGAATAATAAAGTAAGATACAGCATGCAAAAAAGGAAAAGAAAGAAAACACTAGAGGAAGCAGCCATTTGAGTGATTCACCTTAACTGGTCAAATAGGACACTCAGTGGAAAACACAGCTCGGATCTGATGGCTTAAATTAAATCTTCCTTGTTGGAGAGAACCTGAACCCATGTCTCCCACCTGCAAGATATATTCTACATCTGCCTTACAATATGATAGTTTGGCTTGTAGCCCTCAAGATCGTCTTTTCACACTTCCAATACTTTCAGCAATTAAAGAATTGTAGGTCACGCATTGGAAATCAAAGCAGCCAAAAGTAGGCTAGAATATCTTTCCTTCTTGCCTGCTCTCCGCCTTTTCTTCTGACATCGTGAAGAGTGAAGCAGCTCCCATATGACCGTGGGAGCCATTGGAGAGACAGCTGACCACAGCTCCCACCAATTCTATGTTTCTCTGGAATTAGAATTTAACTCACTGTCTCCCAGCTGAGCTACAGTCAAAACTTATATGTGGTCCATTAACTACCAACACCTGAGAATGCCTTGTTCTAAACATATCAGAAGTGCTCAGTAAAGACACTTTGGATTTGTAATACAGCAGCTGAAAGTTGCTTCAAAAAAGTAACAGTCTCCATACAGAAAGCAGACTGGCAAGATCTCGATTACTTAGTGTATGGGGCAGCCATTTTTAAGAATGTAAGCCAGAAATATTTTTCTCAGATGACATTAGTTAATCAGTGTGTCCCAAACTGGATGAAAAAAAAAAATCAAACTCAGTCACGTTGCCAGAAAACAATAATTATGCTGAATTTCTAATGGCTGAATCACAGCAGGCATTATAGACACTTCCAAAAGCTGGGATGCTTCTCAGTGCTCAGCAAGCTCAGGAGACAAATTAAAAGCAAACTCTTCACCAATATTCACCAGCCACTGATCATGAGAGGCCTAATGTTCCAGCTACCCAAGAAAATTCATGTTGTTTTTGAGGAACATTGGAATCCTCTGAGGACCTGTTACAAAACAAACAAACAACAAAGGACAACACAATTATCCTGTTTGCAATATTTTATATGGTCCAGGGTACACACACTTCTTTATCTGGGAATCAGGATTTGATTTTTAATTTCAGAACTGATTTTCCCAGTGTCTCTGCAGGTCTCAGTCTTCCACGAAGCACAGATTTTCAGGTTCAGCAAGTGTATGTCATGGAAGTGGTTTGAAAGATTGTGCCAATATCAGTGGAGAAGCTGCATCTCCTATGCACACAGCTAGCCTTACCTTTTGCTAATTACAAAAACTTCGTAGACAGAGCCATATCAACCTCTGAAAGTCGATTAAGTTGTTAAGCTTGCCACAGATTCATGTTGAGATTTGAACTTCATACAGAACATACATGCTTCAGGTGGAGAAATCCTCCCTATGACTTATATGTTATGCTTGGCAGTATAGGAAATTTGAGCTATGACAAATAGTTGAAACATCTTGACTATACTATCGTTAAGGCAGAAATAATGAATTGGGTAAGATGGACAGTGCACTTATACATCAACATCTTTTATGGATGAACTGGAATGCTAACAGAGGAAGCAGAGGAAGCATCACTGTCCTTCAATTTTCTTGAAGACCCTTTACTGGTAGAGCTTACAATCAGGCATGCAATGATGAAATTTATTTCCTTCTCTCCTACTACAGCCTTGTGTTTCTGGACTCTAGGGGTCTCCTGATAATGGTAAGAATTCTTTGCTAGCAAAAAAGAAGTTTCACTGACCTTACATATTCTTATGGATTATGTACTGCAAATCCAAAACAATTTATAACCTAAGACTTGTGCCTGCAGACATTAATTACTGTGGACATTGTTTACTCATTATTAACATCAGGCACAGTGACTACTCTGTGAGTCAGTATTGTGCTGACCACAGAACCATAAAAATAGGGCTATGTAGTGTTTGTAAACAGTAGCTTAAAAATAGACAGGTTTTTAAACTGGACTTAATTGAAAAAAAAATAAATTAAGCAGTAAGAATATTCAATTGCTTTTGTGTGTGTGTGACTTACAACAAATCATTACCTCTCTCCATGAATTAACTACAGAACTAAAAATGACAAGTATCTGTCCCAAATATGAAGCTTGTGTAGAAAAATGAATTTTTATTCTGTTACAAATTGTGATTATGCAACACTTCATTTTCACAGATGTACATTAAAAGATGGCCTTAATTTTAAAAATATGAACACCTTTTTATAAATCAGTTATTTATATGTATTCTATAGAAGCCCAAAGTTCTCAGTTTAAAAAACTCAGTATTGGATGAATACTTGTAATTGTATTTTCTGTAACATTAATAGAAATAAAGCGATCCTGAGGTAACTTATTATATTAACACTTTTACTTCCAGCAATACTAGAATAATGAGAAATGTTTCTAATTTATCCACAGTAGCACTTCCCCTTTATGTGCTGATTTTTGCATATAGTTACAGACATATTGAAACAGTTGCATCTTGACAGAATTCTTCTTCATCATGGATAAATAGAAGAGCAGCCCTTCCTTATGCTTTCCCACTATTATGATGTTCAGTTCTCCTCCATTACTCTGGGTTTTTCCTTAAAATTGCATTGTGTATCATATTTAAAGCATCCATTTGAACTGCTGGGAAGGTTGGGAAGGTGGTTCCCAACCTTCATGAATGTCTCAGTAAAACAAGTTACAGAAGATATTCCCACATAGAAGAACTAGGAATGCTAGTCTAAAGCACTGCTCCCAACTGCTTTAAAAATATTTTGTACAAGAAACTCCCCTAGTACAGCCACTCATTTTTGTCACATGTAAGATGACATTTACAACAAGTTTCATTGTATTTATAAACCAGTTAACATTTTAGGACTTTATAAATATAAGCCACTGATTGATTTATCTACATGTTGAAAATAGAAACCAGGTATATCCATAAATACAGCATACTCCAGAGCTAATGATGCTTTACTTGGGCTTCAGAATTTATTTCATCTAGTAAAAAATTTACTTTCAGCTATGTAATACCGGCAACAAACATAGTCATACCCTTCCCCTCCCACCTTTCTTTCTACTTCTACTGAGCTGCCTTGCAATACTTTTTCTGAACTGTAACAAGCTATAGTGTGACTTCTGAATTTCAAAGAGTTACTTCAAAAATGAATTTTCACCTTCATTCAGTTGACTGTTTCTTCTTACTTAGAATGCATTAATCTAAAAATGAATTTATAATATTTATTGCAAATGTTGGTTTGCATCCATTTAGTCATGACAACGCTGTGTGAATTGGCATACTTTTAATGATTATATCAGCACATCTGAGTTGAATGGCATATGTTAATAAAGAGACCTAATAACAAGACATGCCCGGATAAACAGCTCTCCATAAACTATTTACATCCAAACCAGCAAGAGAATCCAATCTTAAAGAATCTGCATTAAAAAGGATTATGAATATAGAAAACCTATTAGTCACACTATCTGAAGAAAATCTGAAGAAAATTAAATACCAAAACAGTCCTGGTAGCACTGGGAAATGCAACATGTGGTATGTTTTTATTAGGCAGAGTCACTGAACAGAAGGGCATTCCCAGCTTCCATTCATGGGTCCTTATCCCAGCCAAAGAGTTTACATTTTTTCGATTCTCCTCCCCATCAAGCTGGAAGCAGGGGGGGGGAAGAAGCGGTTCTGAGTTACCAGCTGGGCTTAAACCATGACAAAGCCCCTGGCTCCAGTGACTTCATTTCTTTGTGTTTCTAAATGGTTTTGAGTTTTTAACTTTTTTTTTTTTTTAATCCTTAATCAGGTCTTTTGCTTGTCCTTTCATTATTCTATTTTTGTTAACTACTCTATTTACCAACTGCAAACAAGAACTCGGTTACAAATTTCCACCCTGGCTACAAACCTGCTATTGCTAATGAACTTCCAAAGCCCCAGCTAGATGTGGATTCACAGGTCACAGTACTTCTTAAGATTTTTGAGGGAACGAAGGCATGGACTCCGATGAAAGATCGAAGATGTAATTTATTTGGTGGCTGCATCTATATATCTTCTGCTGACAGAAAGGTTCCACTTGGCTACAACTAATTGGTCATTCTTATCTGTTCGCGCCTTGAACTATACATTTCATTTGCTACCTACTACTGCCCGCGCGACACTACGTAATATAGCTGTTAACCCTTAACTTGGCATCTTCTCTTTGTCCTTGCTCCGGATTCACTCTTGTTCATGTTCATCTTTTCCCTCTGGGGCCGCCTTCTATCAGCTCCATGCAGTCGTGGCCTCCTGTCTCTGCTAGGAATGTTCCCACAGATTTTGTATCGAGATATAGGTAAATAGCCAGTTCTCCAATAAGTGGAACTGGTTACAAAGAAGCACTTCTAAAAAGTCACAGGAAGATGATAGATCCTTTGTTAAACCAAATACACCATCTAAAGACCAGAAAATACCATCTAAAGACTAGGATTTCAATCAGAAATCAAATACCATTATAAGGAAATCTGTTTAGTTAAAAGTTGAAGCAAAGAAACTTTCTCAGAAAAAGATGCTTAGACTCGAAGTATAGAGATTTTTTTTTCTTTTAAAAAACGAATTAGAATAAGAAGCATAAGCAACAGCTGCACAGGGTGAGGGAGGGAGCAATACGAAAATGAATACTGAGAGAACTGATTAGCTGTTAACTTTCTGCGTTTGGCCAGCTAGAGAGCAACAAGAAAGGGCCCACGGTGGGACACAGCTCTGGTGCATGCTTTTTATCTTCTCTATACCTCCTGACAGCAGCACTCCTCATGAGCCTGGGAACCAGCAGCATGCCCTTGAAACTAAATGAGGCAGCAGGGAGACATCCTGTTGCCCTGGCTGTCTTGCACTACACCACCTTCCTTCCAGAGCCCATCTATTTCCCCATAGTTCAAACAACTTCTCTAGGAAAGAAAAGCAATTGTGAAGTGAGTCAGAAGTTGGCTGCCAATACAGCAGGTAACCAATTTCCTTCCTGCAGCATATCTGGTAGATTAAGGAGACACTAGATGTTCTAGAGCTTCTCAGCAGAAGACTACTACTGAGAACTACTGCCTTCAACTGTGCTTTCCAGTTGTGAAAATGAAATACATTTGAAGAGACCATGGAGAAGGTAATCTGTTTACCATTCTTTTGCTTTCTTTTTTCATGCAGGCATGACATAAGAAAAATACTGCTCCTCTCGGAGTGTTTGCAGGAACTTGTTTTGATACGCTGTACCCACTGAGTTAGCTCTGGTGCTGGCTGCCAGCTGACGTACCTCAGCTGATCACCAGGACCTTGCTGTCTCCCATATGGGACTCCTGACTCACTTCTCATACTAGAATCTTAGCTCAGCAGAAGCGGCAGCCTTACCTCTCTCCTTGTCCTGGAAATGTGAGGTGGCAGATATTGGGAGGCATGGGGGAGTTGCAAGCACTGAACTGCTCCCTCCCAGCAAAGCCTCTGAGAGGCAGCCACTACTGGTTTGCACTTCATGCACAACTTGGCTTCCTGCTCCCGTTCTCATTCTCATCCCCTACGCATTGCTAGCACACTGCTCACCTTCAACACTGGAAAATGGGAATGCTGTTCATTTGAAGGAAATGAGCCATTTCTTTACACCCATCTTTTCTAGCTGACGATTTCTGTCTGCATGCGTTAAGCACTTGATCATCTTTTCTAGCTAATACTGCCAGTAAATGTAGGCTGAGTACAGCCCACACCCTTAGTGGCATAACTCAGAAGTCAAAGCAAGATAAAGGTTTGTCTTCTTTTCCTGACTTTGTGAATCTCTTCAGGGGTTTACAACTGTCCAAATTCATTTCAAGTTGATGTGTTGATGGCAAAATTGTCATACTGAAGTTGCTTTTTATTCAGAGAGATTAACATTCAGATTCCAATTCTGCTAAGACATAAAGTGCAGTCAGTGTTATATGAGAATCACTTTTTGTTCCTGAAGACTTTACCAGCTAAACAGTGGTATTCTACTTACATACTATCTTTTTTTTCCTGCTCATACTAAAGACTAAACCAAATAATATATAGATTCATAGATTTATGCTTATTTATTGGAGTTGAATGGACCTATCAAAAGAATACACAACAGAGATGTTCAGATATGAAGGCTGACTCTAAAACCATAAAAGAATTTTAAATACTGATGGCATTCTGAAGTCAGTGGAATTTATAGAAACATAGAGATGAAGTCCTGGCATAAAATATCAGGCTCTCAGAGTCACCATATAAAGATGATCTGTCAGTGTTTTCTCTTGAAGCTAAGTGAGGTGTGGAGGTGGTTCTGGTTGCTGTGAGATTTTGACCACCCTCCTGAGCTGGCTGCTTCCTAGTCAGAACAACTGTTAGAACAGCTTACCAGTTCCTGCAGAGAGAGATGGACATTTTTGTTAGTGGGAGGTTTGGGACACATAGCTTGACAAGAATCAAAAATAATCTGAGGCTGCAAAGAAAAAATCAGCAACAGATCTCCCACGTCAACCCTACAAAAAAAAAAAAAAAAAAAAAAATTTAAAATTATTTCTTCCTGTTTAGACACAGAATCAGAGAAGAAATTGGAAAAAAACAATTCCCCTCTTTGAATTCCCAATCAAAACAGGCTGTTCTTTTTCTGTTTTGATTTACTGATAATCTTAGAGAATAGTAATACTGGAAAAATACAAAGAGCAAATGAATGAAGGAGGTGAAATAGAGGAGAAGGACACAGCACCTCTCTGCTAACTAACTGTGAGCCATTCACATACCCTGGGAAGATATTACTGTTTATCTGTAAGCGTTGATCACAGGGTATGACAGTGCCATGCTTTGGAGTGGAGAGACATGTCTGCCTTTGTCTCTCCAAGCACAAGGGTTGGTAGGATCTGGGGGAAGGCGTTCCTCCATCGAGCATATGAAAGAGGGACGGTCACTCTACATGGTGGCACTGATCTCAGGAGGGCACCCTAAGTACAGCTAACAAAGTGTATCCTGTACACAGGACAGCAGAAAAGAAACTGACCTTGTTCCACTTATATGATGTTCAAAGAGCAAGTAAGACAAATACAACTAGGTGAAGAGGCTGTTATATTTTCCAGCATATTTTCTTATGCCCTCTCCTTACTGACAGCAGAGGGGAGCAGCATAGGAAGTGATACTCATCTCAGAGGACAGGAATTAAAAAACCCTAAAAAACAGTTAAATATGATTTTCTTTTTCACCTACCCCAATTCCCTCACACAGCTCTCCTGTACCTTCCTTCATTTAGTACGCTGACACCATGGGACAAAAATGTGCCCAAATTTGAGTGACTGAATTTGAATCAAAACTTCAGGTTACCCCCAGTAAATATAAACTTTGTATCAGAAATATAGTCTACACCCAGAATCCTTCACAGCACTTAATATTTTTAAGCTTCTCAGAAATAATAATAGGAATATATGGAACTCCATTGGTATGCTCTTTCATCTGCATATGAGCAAGCCTCTTAAAATACCCTTTACTGAAAATTAACATGATTTTCTAAAAGCTGATGCCAGAAAGTATTAAACTTATGACTATCTTTTACTGCCAATGCAGGAAAAGTTAAAATAAGTTTCTCTGTCTGATGAAGAAATCGAAGAACAATTTCCTACACCACGTTCATTATTACAATCAGAATTTACTTGTCATTCATTAATTTTCCAATATTGTATCTGAAAGAAAGGAAGAGAATGCTGTCAATTTAAATCAAACTAGGGTAAGGCAACTTTGAATTCATTATAGCTTCTGGATAACAAGTATTGTGTTGGAAAGCACGTTTTTGTACTCATTAATATATTAATGTATCAGAACTATTATGATACGTCATCCATTAAAAGGCAATACTGTAAGACTGTTAGAAAAGTGAGAAGCTAGAATCAGGGCTGAGATTATACTTATATTCTTCACTAACTTAGCAAAAAATGAAGTCTGATATTCACAAAAACATATAAACAAACAAAAAAAATCAGCCCAGCTTTTTTCATCTTTCCATGGTTGTTGGCTATTGTCTTTTTAGTTTTGTTACTGGTTGGCTGGTTCTGCCTTTTCTGGGAGTAATCCAATTATTTTCTATAAAAGACAACCATGTGCACCTTTATGCTTCGTATTTATTCTGTGTTTTACTGCCTTTTTAGCACTAGTTTAAGACTACTATTTTTTAATGGTGTTGAGAGCACAGTCAAGAAAGAAGTTCATTTTCTAGTGTCATCAGGAAGGCACTAAGACTACATCAGTTTCCTATAGCTAATCAATTTCAATCCTATTGAATAAAATTTATTACAGTAGACTACAGACTGATTAGGGTACAATGAAAAAAATTACCCAAATTCAAATATATTAATATTACAAAACTAAGCAACCTTCCACAGATCAGACAAAATATAAGGTTATTTTTAACCCAGCCATGCTAGACATTGTTCTGAAAAGGGAAGGTGCTTGTATTTCTTATTTGACACTGCCATCACACACAGAGTGCTGACTAGTACCCGTATTTGCCAGAAGTCTTCTGTTACATAGCTGAGTCCATTCCTGCACAGAAATGCAAACAACCTAAGTCAAATGTAGTAAGTGGGACTAATGAACAACCAGAGGGGACAGAGGCCACATCGTTAGTGCTCAAAACAGTGATTTGCCTTCTGTATCACTGCATGACGAAGACAGCAACAGCAGCAAAAGGAATAAGCTGCTGTTGCAGTATTTTTATAATAGCATGACTTATTTCTCAAATACTACTCTTACCAAAGTACAGTATTAATATATACTTTCAGTTCCTTCATTAAATCTTTCTTGTAGGCCCTCTTTAGGTACTGAAAGGCTGCTATAAGGTCTCCCTGGAGCCTTCTCTTCTAGAGGCTGAACAACCCCAGCTCTCAGTCTGTCTTCATAGAAGAGGTGCTCCAGACCTTGGATCATCTTCGTGGTCCTCCTCTGGACTCTCTCGAGCAGGTCCACATCCCTCTTGTGTTGGGAGCCCCAGAAGTGCACACAGTACTCCACATGGGGTCTTACCAGGGCAGAGCAGAAGGGCAGAATTGCCTTCCTTGACCTGCTGGCCACACTCCTTTTTGATGCAGCTCAGCATACGGTTGGCTTTCTGGGCTGTGAGCGCACACTGCCCACTCATGTTGATGAGAACCAACACTCCCAAGTCCTTCTCCTCAGGGCTGCTCTCAATCCATTCTCTGCCCAACCTGGCACTGTGCTTGGGATTGCTCTGACCCAAGGACTTTGCACTTGGCCTTAATGAACTTCATGAGTTTTGCACTGGCTCACCTCTTGAGCCTGTCCAGGTCCCTCTGGATGGCATCCCTTCCCTCCAGCATGCTGACCATACCACACAGCTTGGTGTCACTGGAAAACTTGCTGAGGGTGCACTCAATCCCAGTGTCTGTGTTGCTGGCAAGGATATTGAACAGCAATGGCCCCAGTGCTGACCCCTGCGGAACACTGCTTATTGCTGGTCTCCACTTGGACATTGAGTTGTTGACCACAAGTCTCTGAGTGTGACCATCCAGTCAATTACTTGTCTATTAAGTGGTCCATCTCTCAAATCCATGCCTCTCCAAGTTAAAGAGAAGGATGTCATGTGTCAAAAACACTTCTAAGTTTACCTGAAAATGCATTTATATCATTTTGAAGAAAAAGTATCAAATTAGAAAGAAAAATCTTTTAAAAGAGCCCAAATTGCCAAACACGTAATGTCTGAATAAAACATACCTCTAATAGCTACATTTGTTATAATAGAGGTTCTTTTGCTAGTGTTAAAAAAGCAGAAAAATAGCACAACAGCAGGCTCAAAGTCAGTGCTCTCTGAGGACTGCTCAGCTTAGGAACAAGGTGAAATCACTGTGATGAAAATTCAGTGAGGAAATAAGGACAAAAAACCCCTTCAGCTCCCTTTCTACTGATAACAATAGGGCTTGTTATTTATTTTGGGGTTTAGCTCAAATAAGTTTTAAAAAAAGATTTCTCTTCAGTATTGTTAATTAAACTACTCCACTAACCATTATTCTGGTTATAAGAATTGTTCCTGCCACCAAAATAAACTGTTACTTAATTGAGCAGTGAACAAATCACAGCACTGTATCTCTTTCAGCAGCTGGACAGCAAAGAAGTGATATGGTTACAACTGTGTGTGCCTAATGCTTTATCAATCTATCTCACACACAGCAATGAGCACCCTCATAAGCTGGAAAGGATTCACAAGTGGATTAATAAAAACTGTTAAGCAAATTGTTGCTCTGTAGCTTGTCCTGAAGACTCATAGCATTTGGAGATGTATCTGAGTCATTTTGCTGAGGAACCATTACTCCATTACTCCATTGCTCAACACTGGTCATCTGTGAAAGTCCTACCTGTAGCTATCTTCCCCGGCGACTGTGATCTACGCTTCTCAAGAAAGTTACATTGAATCTTCCTGGGTTTATTTTTGTAATTACTATTTTTATTTTGAATTAACTAAGAATTGTGTGGAAATGAGGAGAGACATGGTCTCATTACCCTCAGATTCATAGGAGTTTCAGATGAATAGCAGAGGCATGTCTTGCAAACCAGCACAGAAGGACCTGTGCGCTGTGTGTATGCTTCTCATAGAAACGGCCTTCTTTAAGTTGCTTCTTTGCTCACCACTATGAGTGGAACATGGGGCCAGACCATGCCTCCAGTTGAGCAGCAGCTCAGCCGGGCTGGCCTGGCCCACTTCTGAGGTGGTGCACTGCTTCGAACCCACAGAATCCCAAGGTGCAGCCAACCAAATCTTGAAACAACACAAAGCCTTTTTTGCACTGTGTAAATGCTTGTGTGTGAAGTGAGGTGAGAGGGGATAAAGTTGCCCATTCCTAGAGCATCCTTTCTAATCCTCTAAGGATTAAGGAGAACCTGAGGGCAGACAAACCCAGCTTGGTGCCTCTTCCCAGTCCCATGCACCAACGTGCTAGTCCAGGCCTTAGAGGATCAGCATCTTCATAAAATGTTCACTGTGAGTTCCATCAAGATGGATAAAGTCTGGCTCAGTAGTGGACCCAGTCACAATATAATGATATATCCAGTATATCTGAGCTGCTATTGCCCTTGCTGAAGCCCTGCTATGTGTAACTGAGGACTTGCTTGTTTCAGAGCTTCATGATTTTATATTTTGCTAGCACTTTATTTTTTCCCCCATTGAAACAGAGAGAGATAGAAGGAACAATGCAAAAATAAATGTCAATAGGGAATAAAAATAGGACGGGCAAATGTAAGGACTGTTTTCTCCTCAATTATTTGAATACAGTATTTAATATTGTGGCTTCAATCACTGGTTACAAATTCCTGATTGGAAAAAAAAAGGCCAATACAGAAAGCAAAACGTGGAATTTCTTTTTCCTTCTGATCCCTCTGTCTCCAAATTACTGTCTGTTTTACCCAGAAAATTTATTTCTGGCTTTTCCAGCCTTTCTACAAACTGCTGCTGCTTCCATTATACCATGGTTGTCTTGCTCCTTTCTAGACAAAACTCTTATGGGCCACATATGGTTGAATTATGGAGGAACCAGTTAAATCTACACTTGCCCTTCCTACTCCCAAATGACCATGATGGCTAATCTATCTGACTGCATTGGCTGATGTTTCAGAATTATAGTATTACAGCTATAGGCACTTAGCAGCTATTTGTAGTGAAATGTTCTTATTTATGTTATGATTTAGACACAAATACCATAGTGATAATTTTTCAAAGGCAATAACTTGCCACTAAGAAACTATTTATCGATTGTCTGACACTAAACATTTTGAATCTTAGACTATTAGCACAAGAGAACCATAAAACCTGAGGCTTTCGTTGTTCTGCAAAAATTGTTTCATCTTACAAAGACTATTACAGACACCCAGCAGATTTTGACTCAGTCAGGAGATTACAAATGCCCAATTAGTTTAAGAAAAACTGTTTTCCAAGTATATACTGATATGATTTCCCAAAAGACTACATATATCATGTCATAAAAATTAATAGCATCAAATATGTTTTCATGAAGAATTTTTTGGAAACATTTTAAATCCAGTGCCACCTTTAAGACACTCATGTATTGTTCCACAAAATTTTGACACTGCATGTCAGTTTAGAAAGTAACTCATCCCACAAATGAAGCTAGTAAAAATGTCATTGGATCTTATTATAGCTGAAAATATGTAACTGAAAACTTTACTGTAAACCAGCAATGAATTCAAACCCCAGTTCTGGAGTGTTCAAGGTTAAATTCAAATGCTCTTAAATTTAGAAGTTGTCAAATTAACATCCATATATATAAATACATATATATATATATGTTTGGTATATATTTGGCATCAGTGCTTTTTCAAGCTTGCTGTGGGGGTACTTCCAGCTTGATTTAGTTTCCTTAGTTCAGAACATGACCTATTTCCAAAACAGTTCTGTTATTATAAAAAATATTCTGGCCAGAAAAGCAAATGAGAACATTCTTTAAGAAAGTATTTCATTAATAAGACTATCAAAATCTTTTCTTCCTAGTATGTTACATACTCATTTAGTTCTCAAATGACGTATCTGATGCTGCAAGTGCTTGGATCTCAGTACTTCTCTTTGCCCTAGACCTCACAACTGGAGATACCATGACATATACCTAGCAACATCAGTGGGGTGCATTATTCCACCCATTCTATTATTTTGACACCCCACTAAAATTGAAGCATATTACAAAATAATGGTTTTCTCCTCAAACACACTTCTGCAAAAATGACACCGTTTGTCTGTGAGGAAAGGCATACCTAAACCAGTTCCTGTCTTGCAAAAGCTCCTGAGGCATCTACAGTATGGCAAGCATGGAGAGGGCCAGCACAATACAAGCATGATGGGGGAAAAAGAGCATTATGATCCTGAACAGATTTACAACCAGTGGCAGGATACTGACTGGCAGCAGGCAAGTGAATTGCACCATTTTATCTTACATGGCAACATATACCGGCCTTGTTCTGTGAGCCGTTTGGAGAGGTGCTGTTACAGGAACTAGTGCACACAGACCTTTGCTCAGATCAATGGCTAGATGGCAACTGCAGCGCAAAGCAACAACAGTTTGAAGACTATGTTATTAAATCAAATCCACACAGAGTGATCAGGACACAGTTCTGACTTGTTTCCCTTTACGTACTAAGATAAAAGACATGGTTTCACGCTTCCAAGATCTCATTAACCCTTTAGCTGGTGAAATTCAATCACATATAAATTTGACTTATTGTACCTCACTAAACTGTTGGCAGTGTCAGGATCCTGTGCTGTTACTGTGCCAACAGCAGTCCCGATCTTCGCATTTTCATAAACTTCCATGACATAGGAAGGCATAGTGAAGAGCGGAGGTTCATCCACATCGCCAACAATGATCTTCAACATTGTTACATCTTTGAATGGCCCCAAGTGCGAAAAGCGGAAATCAAGGTGAGTATTTGCTCCTTCTATATTAAGTGTATATGACTTCTTTTTTTCATAGTTGAGTGGCTGTTGGCAGAAAAAAAAAAAGATTTATCATTGCCATTCTGTGCTTCAGTTTAGTCTGCTAGCAAGCTAACTACATCTTTTCCATTTAATTTAAACCACATTTCTCCATGTTACTGGATAGGGGAAATATTCTGTGACATTCTGGCAGCTACTGCCATACCTCATAAGGAGAAGGATATACGTGAAGCAGGATGGATTCACATTTTCTCTACAACAGAATTCTGGGCAAGGTATCAGTTCTGGAAAAACTCAGGGTTTAGAATGAGCCTCAGATTCTTCTTCCACAACAATGTAAAGTCTCTGGATTTTATCACCTTTCAATTTTTATAGGTCAATGCTAACTACTGAAAAAAGTAGACTGATGTATCCCAAATTAAATTAACTTGGCATATTTAATTAACAAGTTTAATAGACAGTTATATAGGGATACTAAAATTCTTTGGGGCATTTCCTTTCTTAAATCCTCAACTGAAAAAGCAACTACTTACAGGAAAACATTCAGCTATGAAAAGACACAGAAACTTAAATTATAAGAATAGTCTAAACGTGCCGGTGTGCTTTTCTAATCAGGAAGGGTGCATCCCTGTATTCTAGACCATTCTCTTTTTGATACTTCACCAGCAACAACGAGACAACTCTTCAGTCTGTCTCACCACATACTGCTGTGCCGCACATGGATTATGCCTTCATGAACGGGAGGAAGTCTGCAGCTGGGGATATGCCTTCTACAAGGCCTAATGTTCCAATAAAACCCAACAGAAGGCACATTCCCAACTGTACCATTCACCAGAAGTGGCACTGCCACTTTAGCATTGCCCTGCTATTTAAATCAATAGATTCCTACTAGGAATCCGACTTCTGTACTAGGACAGAAGAAGCAGCTGGGGGTCTGACTCATATGTCACACAGCATGGGTACTTTCTTTCTCAGGACTTCCACTTCTAGCTTGCTGTTTACAGATGTGAAAATTACATCTCCCTAGTTCAGCTGGTTTTTACATTATTGTTAACTAATTTTAATGAGTTGCTATATATATTTTAACCCTATATTAAAATGCTGTTACACTGTCTTATGCAAGATGTAAGATAAACATGACACACCCAACTCTCAACTCTTCCACTACCAGATAGTTACATAGTAGAAGGGACTAAAAAAGTATTTAATTTTAAGATACTCAAGTAATGAAGTGCCATTAGCAGATACATAATTAAGCAATGCTGTTATTGGAAGCCACGTTTACAGGACTACAACTATTTTGAGTTGGTTTCTTCAGTCTTACTAAAGTAACTGACTACTTTTCACAGACAGCCCACCATATGAGAAGTTATTTTTCTAAATATTGTCTGTTAATTCTAATTACTGAAAAGGCTTTAAAAAATTACCAGTTCAGTTCCAGAGTCATAGGACAGATTTCAAGTTTCAGACTGCTATTTTTAAAATGTGCTTCCATATTGAGCAAAAGCACTCATTCTTGATAACAGACACCTCGAATACTTACTGGGTTACAAATTTCTGGCTTTAGCCAATTTATAAAGAAAGGAGGTAGCTTAATATTTATTATCATACTAGGAAAAGTAGTTAGTTTGTGCAGATACATGTATACTACCATTAAGTTTTGAACAGTCCCAGAACACAGGCATAAAACTGGAAGAATAACTGAAATTATTATGACATTATGTTATGGCAGAATTCCACAATGACCGGTATCATTCTGTGTGGATCTGACAGCCTGTCTGAACACAACTCAGTAAAGTATTCAAGCCTTTGACCAAGGATAAACTGGTACTTCCTATCACCCCAAAATGTGGGAAAGAAGTACTTAAGACAAGAAATACGAGGAACTCAATGTGTGATCTGCCAATGTCAGCATGTATTTTGGAGATAAAATCTACAGTAAATTTGACTGATGATGTGTAAGAAAAACAGTTGGTCAGGATTTGTATATGCCAGATATGTGGCTTCTCCCCCCCCCAAAAAAATAAAAATTAAAAAGAGCTAAGTATACTACTCAAATCAATTAATAAAGAAATATAAGTTTAGTAAATTCTAACTCAGATGATGTTAATGGATTTATGACTATTTCTGTTATGAGCAGGGAAATATTAAATAGTAATTTGCATTGCTCTGCAGCATACATATTCTAAGATTACACAGCCTTACAGTGGGATTGCAAATTGTAACTATGATACCTTTCTGGAAAATTAACTAAGTTTATACTGACAATGACTAGATTAGGTTGTATGAGAAGATTAGTTTCTCTCAGAAAATACACAAGGAATGACACAAAGTCTTGGTTTCCTTCTTTTGTGTAGTTATTCAAGCAGAAAATACCAGGTTTTGGTCTATAAATATGATATATAATCATTAAAAGCTGATATTTTAACCATAGCCAAAGCAGATTTTTACTTCAATTTTCTTTCTTCTTCCCATAACATACCTGAATCAAAGAATCAGATATAGAGACATAAGAGAAAAACAGCTTACTCTCCTGCACTGTGATCCACAGAGGTTAAAAAACAACATTATATTCAACATTAAGCTATTTTAGACAGAAAAGATGCATACTATACCAGAGATTATTATTACCAGAAGTAATCTTTAAAATTAAACCCCCATAAATTTTCTTGTTCTCTCTTGAGGAGCAGAAAGGAAATTTTCAAGTAAAGCCAAGCCCTGTGATATTCCACTACTTTGAACAACTCGTAAGTCCAGTTGCTACATCAATTTTGCTTTTACTTTTGATAAAACATTAAAAAACTGAAACCTGGTTGTAATTTGAATTTACAGAACTGTGTCTTGCTGGGTTTCTGTTTAAACACTGTGCATGTGTTAAAACTAGAAGAACAAATTTGGCCTCCATTTATAGCCTGTCTAATGCTGTGCTAAGAAATTTGCTCATAGCCTTTTACATTATTTCAGGTAATCTGAGCTGTTTACCAGTGGAAGGTCTTTATTTCCTCCCTTTTTTATTCCTCCCAGTAACTATTAATCATAACGTTCAGCTTAAAATACCTAAGCTATTCCAATTCAGCAAGAGTAACCTAAGTTTTTCTTCCTCATTCACTCACAGAGAGGCCTTGATTACCAATCATATATCTTAGTCATTAGCTGTAGCTATCAGATGAAGAACTTTCCTGTCTCTCTAAAAACATTTCTAGATTTACTTATAGTTGTCCCAACACTGAAGATCATTAACTCTTTCCTGGAAACAAAACAAAGCATTTAAATTTTAGGTTGACCTAAACTGATTTTTTGTTCATTTTTCTTATTTTCCCAAAGAACAATGTATTTCCATGACAACTGCCCACATATCTTCAGTATGTTTGCATCGGTTATTATGATTTTCATGAAAAACTGAAAAAAGTAAATGTAACTCAAATGATCAGGGTTAACTGGAAAATACTGCTGTTAATTATACTGCAGTTTGTGTTTCTAAAATCAGATTCCCAAAAAAGGAACAGCAAGTTTTATGAGAAGTAAATGGCTGTTTCCTGAACATTTCAAGACTATTCGTACAAAATGGAAGAGACATGGGCTGTTCAGACCATTTCTTTTGGGAAGCCCGAATGATACTTGCTGACTTGAGGTCAGGAAAGTTCTAGTGTACTTCTCCGAAACTTCCACGGGGGGGAACATGCTGACCAGTCATTCTCTGAAGGATTCCAAGAGTAATGGCTTTCACTACGTTAGGTTGTTCTGGTTTCCTCAAGTTTGGTTTTGTTTTTCTGGAGTCACTGGAACAGGTTGCCCCAGAAAAGTTGTGGATGTTCCATCCCTGGCAGTGTTCAAGGGGTTGCATGGGGCTTTGAGCAACCTAGCCTAGTGGAAGGACTCCCTGCCTGTGGCAGGGGGATTAAAACTAGATGATCTTTAAGGTCCTTTCCAACCCAAACTGTTCTATGATTCTTTGAGGTCTCCCACTCAAAGAATTGCATGAGGCAAAGGAGAAATCCTTCATGACAGTTTGCAATCAACCCTTTGTGGCAGGATCTTTGAGACTGAAGGGTGGCTCCACAGAGCTTGTTAATAGGGAAGATACTGAAAGTACTGGACCTTTTGGGGCAGCCCAGAATAAGACTAGAAAAGATTTTTTCCAGCACTCACAGACTTCACATGCCTGTTGAACAGCCCAGCATGAAGGCCCTGAGAAATTTTGTTTTTGTGTCAGAACCTCAAGCAAGCGAAGTTTCTAAAGGTTTGAGGACTTCAGATCTTCAGACACAATAATGTATTTACTTCCGGCTTTTCTGATGTGCCTAGTATACATTCTTCTAGGGAAGAATTAAGAGGACAAGTCGTTCTGTTCTACTATTACAGAAAGTACTGGCATGTGATATATGAAACAAATCAATTCTGTTCTTAGTGGAGACTATCTGTTTCAGGTATGCTATCAAACTAATTCAGCTTCAAACCCGATCTAATGAAAAGAAATTTATATAATCTATAAGTATATA
>NW_009919671.1:30262-36491 GCF_000696875.1 Nestor notabilis
AAATATATAATTTTATATACAGCACAAAGTACACAAAATATTTATTAAACTGCATACAAGATCTGAGTAAAAAAAGCAATTTAAAAAATGAGATCACTTTTTTGTACTGTACAAAGGGATATTATAACTTCTCCGAGGAATTTATGAACTTTAAGTACTGAATTTCTGGTCAATTGAAATAGAGTATTACCTGAGCAAAATATACCCCTTCCTGCCTTGATGGGAAAATGACTCAAATCACTGTCATGTGTACGTATAAGAACAGACAACATATGCTTTTGTCATATTCTAAAACAGTGAAAATTTCTCTAAAGCTATTTTGTCTGCCAAAATCAGTAAGAAATGTAATTTTACACATTTTTATGTGTGGACACTCATTTTGTTCCAAATTCTTCCTTTCTGCTTCATGTTCAGTATATGCATAAATGTTGTATTTAATGAACAACAGTCACAATGAACTTTTAAACAGACAACAGTGCTCATTTTAAAGAAGAAGCAAGATTATGGCATTAGCTAACTCAACACCACCAGGAAATAAGTTCGGTGGTATAAAAAAGACAGAGTTCACTTCCATGTGGCTGAAGCAGCTGGGTACTGTGCAACCTTTATAAATGACACTGCATTAAAACTTTTTAAGATAATGCAGAGATATAGGAATAATTTTAAAATCATTATGAATTTGAAAAATCTGATTTCCTTCACTTACAAAATCTTTTAAAAAAAGTTAAACCATAAATACATACATATCTACCCAGAAGTGAAAAACCCAGCACTCTTTATGATAATATTTATTTATGCTCTTTTCCCACATTTTCTCTGATTTCATTGCTCCTACCATTAATCAGATCCAGAATACATATTAGCAAATATGAATACAAATATCCTTCTATTTGTTAGGCTGTATGGATATAATTGATGTCTACAAAACTTACTAACGACAAATCCATGTAAGAATTGCTACCTGATGTCTGTCAGTCCAAGTGAAAAATGAAATGAAGAAGTGATTGTTGGGTAATTTCCTTTTGTTGGAAAGGATGTTTAAAAAACAGTACTTAAATATAATAACCCATTTCCCTGGGTTATTATAAATGTAAACTTAAATCTAAGCGTAAAGTATTAGCATAAATTGGTAGAAACTTAGGGAAATGTTAATATGAACTCAGTTTAAGGGACCTAATATGAAGATGAAATTACCTATGGAAGTAGATTTGTGCATTAAAATTAATAGTTCAAATAGACTGGGATAAAATGTCATAAAAATGATACCTGTGTGATGGCTTGATCAGTTACATTTTGAACCTTTATAAGCAAGCTGGTATTTACATTATACAGTACACAGTACTGGACAATTTAGAAGCCAGCTGTCATGTAAGTCAAAGAATGACCATCTATGAAAACTGAATTATACATTTGTTGCCACAGATAAAATTTTTGAGAGTCATACAGTTTGGGGACAACAGTACAACTTTCAGCCAAATTTTACTTTCTTTCAAGGAAATTTAAAGGGCAAAACCATCATAGAGAAGAATTAAACTATCTTAACAAAAAATTCAGTATTATTTAGTTTATTATATTAGATATGACTATTCAAAAAGCACAAAAGATTTAAATAACTGTTTCTTTCATTGAATTTTTCTCCCTGCCTCACCTGCAAAGATTTAAAGTGTATCCAGAAGCAATGTGAAGAAGCTTACACTGCTGAAATTCACAGTTCAATAGGATTACACAGCATTTTGATCATAGTATTTGCTTATGCAGCATTTATCATTATATTTTAGTTATATACACAGGGAACTTTCAAAGACTATTGCTTACCTTCTTCAGGGAAATAATTCCTTCCCTTGTTTCTTTGTCAGTAGATATAGAGAACACCCCAGAGCCATCACCATTTATAATTGTGTACTTCATGTCTGCATTTGAACCAGTGTCTGCATCATTTGCTTTGATTTTGCCAACTGCTGATCCAACTTGAGCTGATTCAGGAACATACAGTTGATAATGTTCTGAGGGGGAAGAAAAAACAACATAATAGTTTGGACATTTTGTAGTCAAACTAAATTAGAGAACCGTTATGTGATTGATACACTTCTGAGTAAGTAAATGAAAGAATATTTCATATGCAAAACTGACAAATAACCCTATCAGCTAATTTCGATTCCTGAAAGAATTTAAAAGGTAATTGTATTTTACTTTGGATGCCTTCATTCCCTATTCAAAATCCAAATTACCTAATGCAGGATTTTGGTTTTCAAAGCTATTTTTCCTGTTCTTTACATATGACAAAAATTAATTCTGAAGCTTACTTCACACCAGCATTTTTGAAAATCTAATCTTCTCCATAACCAAAATATATTTATCTTCACCAATTTACCATCACATGAGTACTTCTGAACTGGAAAATCTTTCTATGTTATATTCACTTTTCTCTGAAATCTGATCAGTTTTGCAACATTGCATCAACATTTTGTAACACTTACATATTTTTTTTCTACAGAAAAATGTAGTAAGTCTCAATATTTTAGCATTACAATTTCACAGTGTTTTTGTTACGCAAAAGCCTTTGTACACGAATTTGAACTGGCATCCACAGTAAAGGAAAATGAACATAATGGGTTATCCTAAACCCAGGAAATGGATACATAAAAGTATTGTAAAATCATGCTCATAAAAAGCACCCATAACAACTATGACTTCCTTTCAGGTTTGGGTTTGTTGTTTGTTTTTTTTTTTTTTAACCTGTTTGTTTAATCATTAGAAAACAAAATACTTTTTGAAAGCTAATTTTCTTAACTGCCTCTCTCCTTTTGGACTAAATTTCCTAACAGGTACAAAGTTGCCTGGGGGACAAAAAGGTACCACAAGGAAAAAAATGTGGCAGACAGAATCTGATTAAACTGCAATTTCTGACTGAAACTAGGCCAGAAAGATGACTGAAAGAATTTTCCTGCAATAATGCCAGCATTGTAACACAACAGGGATGTTGAAACCTACCAGCACTGAAAAGAGGAATACTTGTTTAATAGATACCAAACTCCCCCTGCCAAACAATCCCCCATTCAAATCCCTCCTCAGCAATCTGCACAGTTTACATCAGAGGCCAAACACCAACACAGAGAATAGCGCAAAATAACTTCTGTTATTATATACCTTCTGAAACTTTACAGAGTTTCTTCTATGTTCCTCTTTGGCCTTCTTTGATCCTGAGTGCAATACTGCAATACTGAGGTGCAGGACAGTGGGCCATGTTACTAAGTTAAAACAGGCTAGCATGATGGCAGCGGTGCCCTCAATAAGTATGTAGAAAGGCAAAATTTATATTGAATTCTGATATTAAATCTGCATTATAGCAGAAAAAACACTATTTGTTGGATACATTGAATAAATTATGAACCTACAGATGTTGAAGATGCAGAGGAAATGGATGTTATCACTAAAAAGTAACTTTAGACACCTGTTAGTAAGTGGAAGATTTTATTCCAAATTTGTCTATTTCCTCACACAATGGTTCTTAAGCCTATTTATAGTCTTGAGTTGGTTTTGTAATACTAGTGCATAATAATAATAAACAAATAGTAGCACGAGAAGTATAAACAAGTGCACTGAACTTAATTAGTCCAAAATGAAAGGGAGGTTTGTTAGGAAAATGAAAAGTAAGTTACCATGCATTAGGGAAATCCCAAGGGAAAGAAGAAATGTCCAGCAGAACCATAAAAAGAGTGTAATTTTTTATGCAAAAAAGAAAATACCAACACCAATGTAACCGGAAAATTGCTTAGTAGTTGAGGCAATTGCAACACATAGTTAATCCTCTGATGTAATTATTCGATATGCATAAAGAAGCCATCTTCACAAATTTCCAAATAAATGCTCTGTTTTCTGTTGCAGTGCTTCATACTTACAGATGATGTCAACTGACACTGTCATATTACTGGTTGCTTTATTTGATACATAAAATTATAATGATGGTATGAGATTCTTTTGGGAATTTACTTATTGTTAAAATAAATGCAAAATGTGGTCTTCTGACACTTTTGCTCTGACTGATGCATTCGAAAAAGGAAAAGGTTGAAGCTACAACAAATATGTTACGCAGAGGCCACAAAGAACATGTTATATAATCAAGCCACTTTGGGAACTGGAAGTGATATAACCCATATGATAGGGTGAACTAATCAGACACTTCCAAATAGTCAAGCTACTTCAAATATAACCACATGACACTACACTCTGCTTTACGATCACACCCCAAGTGTTAGCCATCTGTTTCAGAAATCATCTTACTGATACCAGCTTTGAACATTCCGAAATACTAAAAGTTCAAGTAAAACAAATATCTGAAATCACCCACTAATTATCTGTTGGTATTTGTAAAACCAAAATGGTTTTGGGTTTTTTGGCTTGTTTTGGTTTTTTGTTTTTGTTTTTGGTTTTTTTTTTCTTAAATGGATGGAGTGAAAACTGTTAAAAAAATAAAAACTTTTAGATCATAAGGTCAGAAATGTCTCTCAACAAGTATTTTACCACTGCTTCACAGAGACAGACTGAAGATGTCTCATGCAGACAAGAGCTAATTAGATAATTTCAAACAGCATTATCTAAAAACAACGAATGCATAAACGATGAAGTTCAGCAACACGAAGGTTATATAAAATGTATTATAGACATTCATTTAGACTGGAGGTGGAAATTGTAGATGTTCTTCATAAAGATTAAATTCTTGTAAACTTTATTACTGGAAAGTAGATGAACCATCTAAAGGCTCAGTTGAACATCTCCTTGGGCATTGAATAAATTTGGATAGGACATTAAAAAAAATGGGGGATGTGCATACTGTGAATTCATGATTCGCTTTTGTAAGCTATGAGTCTCTCTCAACACTCTAAAAATTGTTTGTGAAGTTAGGAGCCCTGAGGATCAGGTACCAATCTGTATCAAATCTGTTTCACCAAATCTGCCCGAGTTGAACAGTTTGTTCCTACACTTCCAGCATTGCAGCATTCCAGGAGCTCTTGTAAAACAGAAATTTCAGTCTTGGAGATGCTCTAAATTATTCTAGAGAAACTGCTCAGTGGCTTATGGATAAAGATTCTGTAAAGGTTGATTTGGTTGTCAAGTCTATGTCAAAATCCACTCAGATACATTCACTTAGCCCATCAAATGAGTACATTAATACTTTTTTCCAGTTAACGTACTGTATAGGATACTGCATAGGACAGTCATACCACTTAGCAGGACTTTACACTAATTGAAACACTGTTGAAATACATGTAAGTGATCTTCACCTTTCTTTCAATAAACTATACGGCTTACCCGTCACTGTAGTACAGAAACAATTTATTGATCTGTAGAACAACTTCTTACCTCAATTAGTCTACAGCAACCTATAATGCTGTATTTACTCAGAAAAGCAATTTCTCTGACTCTCTCTCAAAAAGATGCATGACTATTTAATACAACTCAATACGAATGTTATTCAATTTATTCATTCTCCTATTTTACGGATAATTTTTACTTACTTTTATAAGTTATAAGGTCCTCTATAACAGTGGGAATTACCCTACTTAACAAAGTAAGTAAGGAGAGGCATAATACTGAACTAACAGAAAAAAAAAAATATTTGGCCTGCTTGTTATTTGTTTATCCAAGGTATAGTTTTAGTAACATGAGGATAAATACTGCTTACTGATGAACCAACAGATGTGTCCTGGGTTCAGCTACAGCAGTCATTTTTCTCCGTCTTAGTAGCTGGTGCAGTGCTGTGTTTTTCACTTTCAGCCTGGGAACAATGCTGATAACACCGATGTTTTTAGTTGTTGCTAAGTAATGTTTACTCTGACCAAGGACTTTCTCAGTCTCATGCTCTGCCACAGAGAAGGGGAAGCCGTGAGGAAGCAGAGACAGGACACCTGACCCAAACTGGCCAAAGGGGTATTCCATACCACAGCACGTCATGCCCAGTATATAAACTGGGGGGAGTCACCCAGAAGGCCCAGATCACTGCTCGGGTTGGGCTGGGTATCGGTCAGCGGGTGGTGAGCAATTGTATCCTCTCCCCTTGTTATTTCCCGTATCATTATTATTATTGGTGGTAGCAGTAGTGGTTTGTATTATACCTTAGTTACTGAACTGTTGTTATCTCAACCGGTGGGAGTTACATTCCTCTGATTCTCCTCCCCATCCCTTTGGGAGCGGGGGGAGGAAGGAAGTGGGAGGTGGGGGGTGAGCAAGC
>NW_009919671.1:37003-38551 GCF_000696875.1 Nestor notabilis
GTGGGAGGTGGGGGGTGAGCAAGCGGCTGCGTGGTTCCAAGTTGCCGGCTGGGCTTAAACCATGGCACTTTCTTGTGCCTCCCAACGTGGGGCACAAAGGGTTGAGATAACAACAGATCTGACCAGAGTGTGTCTAAACATATTTGTGGTAAGTATTCATTGTTTAGGATTAAGTCACTCGTCACAATGCAGATTTATCGGCTCTCAGAGTTGTTACGTTTGATCTCAGAGTTTCAGCATGTCGTACCTTACTTACAGCCACTATTTGCTGTTTTAGGGTTAAGGGGGCCTGGGCTAAGGTTATTGTTTCACTGTACTTCGTGGTAATGACTTGTAATACAATAGACTCACTGATCATGAAACTGGTCTGGCTTGCGTTCCCAGCATGGTCATTACCCCTATACTTTGGGAGGTACATAATGAAATTTTTCAGCAATTACACATCTTATTTTTCTCCTTGGGGGGTCAACCTATGAAGGAGGCGTTCCTTTACACCCCACCAGGCTATTTACAACAGCATTTGAGAGTCCTGAAGGTTTTGGATGTCCTTTGAATACCCTTGAGACCTGCCTGCTGATTGTGCTGGGGATCAGCATGTTGGCAAACATACGGAGTGTGTTTTACCCATGGCCATCCCACCCTGGGAACAACCTATTTCATCTGATCTAGAAAGATAAGCAGTATCGGGTTCAAAGCTGGTCTAGGGTTAGATGATGATACAGGAGGATCACAAAGAGATTTTCCCTGAGGCTGGACAGTCATGAGTGGCAGGTTGTATGGGATAGTATGGGCAAGTATCTAGGCCAGTGGGCCCCTCCAGTGCTTTGGAACTTCACCACTGAACAAGCACAAAATCCAGAAAACCTAGTTAAACACTTGAACAAGGTGTGCTGTCGTCCTGGTTATACCAGAAAGGGACAAATCATGGCAACTTGCTGAAGCTTGGCCTATGCCTATTGAGCCCTGCTCAACACTATCCAGCACCTTCAAAGGGAAAAAAATGTCTCTGGGTGTGATGGCAAACAAACAGACAATGCATCCAAGCACAGCAGCCACACCAATCCCAGTGATAAGCACAGCAGTTGCTCAAACCCCAACAGCAACAGACACTGCAGCTGTTGGTATTACTCAACACCCAAGTACAGCAGCTGCACCAACCCCGGCAACAGACAATGCAGCCACTCCAACCACAGTGATAATAGACACAGCAGCTAAACCAAATGGCCAATTTGTGACTGTATCAGTTGCCCCTGTAAGCAAGGGGAAAAGCAAACAAAAGGCACAAAGAGCAACCCGTAAAGTGAAGAAAGATCAAGTCCCAGCGCACTTACTACAGGGGACAGCATCTGAACAAGAGGTACTACTACATGGATCAGAGGAAGAGGAAGAAGAGGTGACTTCTCAACCCCGGACCTCGACCGAGCTGTGGAATATGAGAAAAGATTTCACCCACCTTCCAGGCGAGCACATCATCACCTGGTTGCTCTGATGCTGGGACAATGGGGCCGATAGTCATGAACTAGAAGGTAGGGAAGCCAAGCAGCTGGG
>NW_009919671.1:38649-39789 GCF_000696875.1 Nestor notabilis
TTCCCTACAAGGACGATGTTATGAGTCACTCAGCCAACTGGATCACAATCGAGAAAGGCATCCAGTCCCTGAGAGAATCAGCCATTGTAGAGATGATCTATTGTAGGCCAGATGACAGGAATGCATCTGTAGATCCAGATGAAGTTGAATGTACACGACTGTTCCAGGGATTGAAGGATTCTGGGTGGAGAAGGAATGTAAGCCACACCCCGCCCTGAAGTGCTAGAAAGTTTATTAGAAGATCTAAAATAGATGTAACATCCAGCGCTATACCAAGCTAGAAAGAGAGATAACTAAAGGCTACCAAAGAATAGATTAGGCACAGATTCTTACTGACCCACACACCTGTCCAATGACCAGGAGGCCAGCTGTGAGGTGCACTGTGTAGAAATGGGGTGGCAGGCACATACTTTTGCGGGTGTCCCCGTGGAGGTAAGGTCGACCATAAAAGGTAGTTGGATCCACCTCCTTCTCCATCTCTCTTGAACCCCAGGCCTTTTATATGCCAAAAATTGCCACCTCATTCAGCGCAGGGGGCCAATCCATGTCAGGAGGAGTGGCCTTGTTGGCTCTTCGCTGTGACACTCACTCTAGATGATCAGGGTGGTCTACCACGGACCAATTCCAGTGTTATACCCATCTAATACAAATACCTACATGCTTTTTATCTTGTTCAGGGTGGTTCACCATGGACGAATTTTCACAGTGTTAGACCCATCTAACACAATGACACATGTGGCGGAAACTTACACAGAGTGCACCATCATCATATGCCCACTCATTGGCATCAGTGACCTGGAATGACATAACACCACCAACAGTGGATGAACTGATTCATCAGCTCCAAGAGTTCAAAGACAATCTCACCCCTCCCATCATTTCAGCTGTGGAAAAACTGTCCCAGGAGTTCAAAGAATTGAGAGCCGATTTATCCAATCTATCCAGCTCCCCACATGTACAAACCCATGTCTCAACTATTAACAGAAGGCGCCCTACTACTTGAGAGAGAAAATGTAGGAGGTACATGCCATGGGGCACCCTATGGTTTTACCTCCAGGATCATGGAGAAGACATGAGAAAGTGGGACAGAAAACCCACCTCAGTTCTGGAGCAACGGGTGTGTGAACTGAAGAGAACACT
>NW_009919672.1:0-53557 GCF_000696875.1 Nestor notabilis
CAAACCATTCTATGATTCTATGATTCAGGGCAGGAATTTGAAAGCAAGTGTCTTGAGAGGTGGCTCATTTGCTTTCACATCTTCTCTTCAAAAATAGGTATAATTCAAGTGGCCTTTACCATGTAATGGCACAAACACCTCTATTCCTTTCTGTCCAACACAGTGCAACGTTTCTGAGAAAATCGGAATCTGAAGCATTCCTTAGATAGATCCTGATATAATAACAGCAACCCATTTCTAGATAGCAACTACTGAAGCTCTACCTATTTGTAAATGTGTAAAATGTGTGCATTGCAAAAGCAACCAATAATGTACTGATTTCAGCTGAAGTCTTCAGATCTAGAAAAAATTTACAAATCTGATTCTTCTAAAGCCAACTTAATTCTTTCCCATAACATCCTTTATGTGAGAATTTCCTGAGCGTGGAAAATCCCATCAGGATCAGTTCAGCTTAAGTATTTCCTCTCCAGCCCATTCAAACTGCTGTCTATTAAATGACTTTGTGGCTTCCTAACGGTGTAGGCAGCTTAATTGAAAATTTGATTAAGTGAAATAATCGCCTGTTGTACAAGAATGAGAAATTTTGTGGGAGAGCTGGTTTTTTTGCTATTCAATCTGTCAGGCCACTGTGTTTTGATGCACATTTGAATTGAAGTCGTTATGACAAATCAGTCCCTGCCCGTCTTTTGCTATTATTATGTTTTCCACTGACATTTCTGAGAAAATAATCAAGATCTTAAAGTTTCTTAAGGACAAGTATCAGCTCTGGGTGATCTCTAACTACATATCACTAGTAAGGATTTAGCCAACTGAGTTGTTGTAGCTTAACTAAAATAGCTTCATCAGAGTTGGAGGGTATATCAGCTTTCAAACAAGATAGGAGATATCTCTCAGAGATGTGGAAAGCAGCTCTCCTCATTGAGTCCTATCCTATCACATAGCATAGTATAACCAGAAGTTTTGACTTCAAAGAAACACTTGAATTCAGCCAGGTGTCAGAGCTGGGCACAAAACGGGGATGATGTCTTCTGGTTAACAGCTGAGGTGTTGCTGTGTGGGACAGAAGCTCTCTAGTGTCACAAACCTCTGTATTTCTGGTGGAAAGCTGCATGGTGAGACACTGGAACAGGCTGCTCAAGGAAGTTGTGGCTGCCCCATCCCTGGCAGTGTTCAAGGCCAGACTGGATGAGGCTTTGAGCAACCTGGTCTAGTGGAAGATATCCCTGACCATGGCAGGGGGGTTGGAACTAGATGAGCTTAAGGTCCTTTCCAACCCAAACCATTCTGTTATTCCATGATTCTATGATTCTCAACAGGTGGATTTGGGCAGCTTTCATCGTCTCCCAAACCAGACTGTTGCTGAGCTCATGGGCATGATCTCATGTGCTTCTGAAGATAAGACCAAACAGCCAGGCAAGGAATGGTAGCCAGGAAGGAAATGGGAAGGAGGGAGAAATAGGAAGAAAGTATCCTGTTGCATCAACACGTAGAAATGGGCAAGTGGAGGTCACTGTATCACAATATGATGTCACCGTACAAAACCAATCACGTTCTGTTTTTTTGTTTTCCATGTTTCAGGGGTTTGTATTGTTAGTGAACATTGTTCTGTCTGCAGTGCAATGTTACTGTGATTTTCTTGGGAGTAAAATCATCATGTCACCTAATACGCTTAAGTATTTAATAGCAAATATGGTTTGATATTTTAATTCTGTCAGTTTCAGAGATCCACTAGCTGACTAAAGTATTTCCATTGACCAAAAGGAATTAGTAGTCTAAATAAGCTAGTTGGTCTTAATGTTGTTATTAGTAGGCTAACATTTGAAATCCAGGCTCAATGGTATGTCAGATTTACAAATACAGATGATGCTTTATCAGGAGAATTGGGAATAGGCCAAAATATGACTGACAGCATTCCAGCCGGAGTCAATAGTTGATCAGCAGTGTCTGCACTAGTGTCAAGCATCGATAGATAAGCAAGACACATACTTCTGAGTGATCTGTGGTTTTAGAGGATTATGAATTTTCAAATCTCATTCCTGGATAAACACTGTATTAGAAATACTGAGATGCACTGATAGAGATAAATAAGACATTCAGAATACCCTGGAAGATCACAGGAAAAAGAGTCTGGAAGGGACTTTGAGAGGTCATCTACTCCTTCTGCTTCCCTCAAGGCAAAATAACTATACCTATGACATTACTGACAGACTCTTGTCTAACCTGTTCTTGAAAAACCACCAGTGATAGAGATCCTACAGCCTCCCTAGGCAATCTATTCCAAGGCTTAACTAGAAAGTTTTTCCTAATGACTATCCTAAATCCCTTTTGCAGAAATTTAAACTCATCAATTCTTGTCCTATCTACCAGGGACATGGAGAACAGATTATTGCCTGCCTTTATGAATACACTTAAAAATGATGAAAATTTCTAACTTCGTTTCCCTGGTATAGGCCTTGCAATTTCAGTATGTAAAAGGAGACTAGTAAGAAAAGAAGAAATCAGGAAGCAGTACAGAGCAAGTCTATAGGCATAGGATTTCATATCTATAAACTGCTATATACAGGTATAAAAGTGATGTGTAATGGTTGTAAGTTTTATGGACTAAGGTGCTACAAATCAATGAGTAGGGCTGCAATCTAAGACTGTAAAGAGCCAGGGGAAAACTGTTTTTTGACAGGGATCACATCAGGACCACAAAGTCAAAACTTGTTAGTGGGCCTTGGTCATCTGTCCAAAAGGCTGGTTCTGATTTCAGTTTCATTTTGCAAACATGTCAGTTGGTTCCTAACTTTGTTTCAAGGTCTCGGGAGGAGGGCAAATATGAAATAGAGAGAAATTATTTTGATCACATTGAGTAATATATAGGGCACATTTCTCTCAACAAAGTTATTTGGACCAGGAATAGATTGGTAGGGTACTGAGGATCCCATATCCACATTCTGTGCATTTCAGAGAGGGTGAATCTGGACTACCTGCAGCACAGGCCCAGGGACTGAATGCCTGTAAGCAGTGGGAGCACTGTACATGTGCTTCTGGAGCTTGTCTTCTAGTTTTGGTACACCCAGATGCCAAGGTGTGATGTGAACCAAGTGAACCAAAGTCCAACAGGTGAAGACAAACAGAAAATCCACTTTGAAAGTACAGTCTAGATTTAAGCTAAAATGATAATTTCTTGCTAGGTCAAGAAAGTGCCAAGTTTTGCTCTGTACACCATTTCAGCTGGCAGTATCAGGGGCCAATTTGATGTTAAGCCTCGAAACTGGTTACCCAAAATGAAATAATTTCCCTAAACAATACAAGCTTCAATCTATGAGGCAGTTCTTCCTTTAGACCCCTGGATATTCAGAGCTAGATAGTACATTTCCTGCAGTCAGTGTGTCCGTTGAAGGAGTACCTATTCTCCTCTTCTCTCACAGCCACTGCTTGCTCCCTCACTTTCGCTGACATACTTGTTTATGAACTGTGAACTTGATCTGGCCACCAAAGGGCAATAGGAGAGCAGACCAAAACAGCCAGAGTGAGTGCAGGGGGAGACATTATGCCACCACCACAGGTGAGGAAAAAGCTGTGTATCCCCAGTCTTGGGAAATGACATCCGTCTGAGCCATAGGACTGGCAAACAGCCCTTGATTCTCTCATGGTTGTTCTCTGCTGCACCCCAAAGTAAGTAGATTGCTTAAAGAGAGAGTAGGGTGAGGGAGACCACCCTAAGTGACTGCTTTCATGGGTAGACAAGAGAGGAAGAGAGCAGTGTGGGTGATGAGGACAAAGCTACAAGGATCCAGGCAAGACGGTGAAGCCTTGATAAGGATTTTAAAGGCATGTTGTGGAGGCTGCCTGGAAGCAGTCTCCAGCCCTGATGCTGCTTTTCTGGTATTTCTTCAATTTTTCCAACACAGTTGTTTGTATGGTCATTTGAGCCAGAACAGAGAACAACTTTTTTCCCCCTACTCATTTTTCAAGCAGGTCAGTGTCCTCATCTGCTTCACTATGAGACCACACAAATGATCAATGGAGAATGGGGTTTAGGATAAGGAGCAGAGGACTGCCTAAGACACCATGGCCACCTGAAAAGCTCTGTTTAAGGTTTGTATTGCCAAAGATGAGTGAAGCACCAGCCAGATTGACTGAGATGAATGACAATAAGGTTATTCATCACAGTGGTTTGGGAAGCACTTAGCATGATTTAAAACGGAAGAAATGTCCAAATATAGAGACCTGTTTTGATGTCATTGGACACAAATCTCCTTTAAAGTCAGGATGCAATTCATTTTACATGTCTTCAGTCATCTAAAGTTAAGTGTCTAAGCCAGTCACCCCAGGCTCCATTTTTATTCAATCAGGAGAAACAGGTATTTCCAAAGGGTGATTGATCCCTCCTTAAGGTGAATGTCTGACACAGGTCACATAATTTTCTTTCTGAAGGTGCCAGTTTCTATCCATTGACTGAAAGAAGGAGGGTGGCTAAATAAGGCTTAGATGTCTAATTTTTAGGTGTGTAAAGTTAGGTGAGATGAATCCTGCCTTTGGGGTATCACCATTTGGATACCACTGCACAGCCATAACATCAAAGTTGTGTTTCACTTAGATGGCCAAAACACTAAGTAGCCTGTACATAAATAAAGCCTTGTGGGTCAATGACAGAACTCCGTTACTCCAGGGGAATAGGAGTCGGTCAATAATGAGAAACTACGCTTGCTGACTGAGATGGCCTAATAATTCTTTCCACTGTGAACTTCTGATTTATGTTATAGATCTGTTTTTTGCTGGAACCTTTATCTTAAATCAGAGGAAAGCTTGGACTTGTTGTGAGTCATCTTAGTGCCTCAACACAGTAACGATCTGAATTTTTAAAAATTTGGAAGAGACATTATAATTTAATCATATAATAGAAATCATGACAATCAGGTATATACTTTAAAAAGTTTTTTGTTTTTACATGTGTGTGAATTTCCTTGTTTATTCAGGTGCATAATTCAGCCTATAAGGAACCTTTCTGTTCAGTTCTAAATATTTTATTACATGCCATTCATTTCTGTAATGCATAAATGTTTTCATCATACTTCCAGTCAGGTTCTGTCATGATGAGAACAAGAGTTCAGTTCATCTTTTTCCCCTAAAACTGATTAGGATTTTCTCAGTTTTACCTACAAGCTACAAACCTGGGCACTATATAAAATTTCCTTGGTTTCACTACTGGCTTCAGTAATGTCTAGATCAATAAACGCTGTTTGCTGTACAAAGAAACATGTCATTTTGAGTCCTTCTGTTCCTGAGACACTCACTCTGATCCCAGTAACATGCTGATGCAACCTCACCTCCTGCAACATGAGGTGCCCCATTACATCAGGTCGGCTCTAATGCGGAGTTGGTGTCCCAAGAAGAAGAAAAGACTTGAACATACATGTGTGATGCACTGTACGTTTCTTGTACTAGCTGTTTAGCTAAGTATTAAAAAAAAAACCCAAACAAAAAAGCAAACCAGCTTGCGGCTCATCTTTAAGCAGTGGGCATTTTACGTACAGTTCCTTCACAAATGGATGCTTATGTGTACGCGCTCACACTATATCACATCCAGTGTAAATGGTATTTAAGTATCAGACTTCCAAGTGAAAAAAGTGCCACGGAACTATTATCTTACCCAGGGGGGTAAAAAAATTTAGCAAGAGAGTCACCAAGAGAGTTGGCAAACTGTGCCAAGCTCACCATTACCATCTGTAGGGAAAAAATAAAACCGAACAAGCTGTGTTAAAGTTTCAGTGATCAGATCCAGGGCATTTTCTCCTCCTGCGTTTCTTTTTTTAAACCTATGAAAGCCAATCTTCACTCGGGAAATAGTATTTTTGTTTACATGTGTTGAGTTTGTCTTTTGACAGTCTTTCGCTTTAACCAGAGTTTGACTATCATAACAAATGGTTCTTCTTTTGAGCGAAGAGCTAGACAAGATACAATTAGAAATACTTTAGCTGACCTTTCATAAACCATGATCCCCAACAAAATTGTTCAGAATCGCATTAAAAAATGGTCTTACAACTTTTGTGGATACAGACAAGATTACAGGATACTTTTATTTTAGAATAATTACACAGTGACCTTCAGCTTTATTTGCAAAGGTCATATTCTCTTCACATACCCTTGATTTCCTTTCAGTTTTCCCTTTTGTTCCACCATACATAAATTTAGCAAAGGAAGAAGAAAGAGAGAGTATTTTTTCCGTGGTTGAAAACTGAAGAAGATAGTTCAAAGTCCCCATAGGCACTCAGAAGGCTGTGGGCTATGATAGGCTATTTTCTACCATTTAGCTCCTGTATTATCACTACTCCTTTTTCTTCATTATTCTCCACTTATCACATGCAGCATCACTACAGAGCCCAAATAGAGAGTTGTAATTACCCAGCTGCCACCTGATAGTACCCCTTCTATCATCTTTATCTCACAAGGCCTTGCTGTTTCATCATTGGATAAAACTTGCCCATGGCAATGCCTGTGATAGTACATCTCAGAGATACATTTAAAGTTTACTCATTTATCGCAGAAAAATGCTGAACCCGTGCAATTATTAGATACACTTGCCAATTTATTTGTTCAGTAAGGCTACTTTAATTCCTTTTTCTACCAGCTATTTGTTCTGTTCTTCTTGAAAACACTGAGGTCACCGTTGGGCACTGAGATGCAATAGAAAATTTCTAAGCCATCTAGGCACAAGGCAGCCCAGACACTCATCAATAAAACCAGACCTATGCTTTCCCTGGATATGCAATGTGAAAGACCTGCATTTTGTGCATATTTTTTCTTATATCACCTCATGAGGCTAACTTGTGGGTCACATGGCCTGAGCATCCCATGCTCCCAAAGTAGATTTCATGCGCTGTGCCATGACTGTCAGGTCCAATCCAGAAATACCACATTTGGGAAACAAGGAATCTGCTGACAAGCATAAAAACTGAGTGCAAAAATGTGAGGACATAATATTAAATGCAACCAGATACAATTGCTCTATTAGCAGTTGGCATCTGCTCTGGCCTGCAAGTCCGAATCTGGTATTTTAAATTGGTGTTTGTTTTAGGTTTGATAGCAGTTTCCTGTCCTTCAAAGAGAAATAAAATACAGAAAATGGGAAAACAGAGAGTAAATGAGTTAAAAAATATTTCCTTTCCCTAAAATTTTCAAATCACATGCACATATAGCAACAGTAACAGCAATGCTTTCAGCTGAATCCCACACCAGTGCATGCTATAGGGAGCCCCATGGAGCTCCCAGGTAGTGTAGGAGATTCTCAACAATTTACCTGGGCCATGTGACAGGAAGCCTAAATTTGGCCTGTTCCACTGATTTACTCTGCAATCTTGGGCAAGTCATGGGAAATTTGCAAATTTAGGTGTCTGAACTGAATATGGTGAACAAAATCTGCCCAGGCACAGCAAATACCTGTGGTGTCCCAGCACCAAGACATCTCAGCAACTCCTCAGGTATTGTCTTGGACCAAGCAGCTTCATCAGCTTGGCTCAGGCATGATGCCTTCTCCATGCAGAAGGGTCTGTGTAACTCTGCTTGCATCCCTGCTGTCCCCAAGGCAGAAAAGTCAAGGCAGGGTGAGCCCAGCTGGCTCCATGCATATCCAGGTACGTTAGGTTGGGCTTTTCCTGGTACAGAGGTGACTGTTCCTTTCCTGAATCCCAGCTGGCCCAAGTAGCAGCAGAGCAACACTACGTAAGAGTTAATAAGCTTGGCTAGGTCTGAGCTGGCTCTGATACCCCTGGTTTATCAGCCACCTGGATAAACCACCCACGGATAATTGGGAGTTGACTGTGTAATACATAGGGAGAACAAGAACCTATGAAAGGGAGTCAGAGAAGCCAGAAAATTGAGAAAAGACAGAGCTAGTCAGTGGCAAATTTTGGGGAGGAAGGTATGGCAGATGCAGCTCTGAGTGGACACTTCTTCCCAGCCAGAGACAGACACCAGCCTCCCCATGGGCTTCTGCTGTGGGACGTTACTTCTGAAGCTGGGAACTTCACCCAGGAAAACACTCTCTGGAAGCAAACCTGGTAGGAACTTCCCTCCTCTGTCCTCTGCATTTAGGATGACTTCTGATGGACGAAAGGCCTGCCATATGTCTGTCACCACAGGTGATCTGGAGAGGTCTGAAAGCAATCAACGTAACCACTGAATTTTTATTTAATAAATCAGCTTTTAAACATCTATGCCCTGACCTGTGTGTGTCTCAGTTTCTCATCTGTAAATAGCAAAATCACAAAACTTCCTTGTTCTTGGGTAAACTACTTTGAGACCTGCTCTTACTACCAGGATCACTTAGGCTAACCAAATTGTTCTGGCACTGCAGAGTGAGAGGGGATCCTGAAGACATTCTGGAGGAGATGATTGCCTGAGTTGCCCTCTGTAAGATAAACACCAGGATCCCACTGGGTCTTCTTTTCGCCTTCCAAACATTACACACGTACCACACCCTCTGGAGAAATTCAAGTAGCTTGAAATTCAGGGTATTCACCAACAAGGTGAGAGAAGCCTGAAAAGGTTTCACAAAACTCCCACCCACTTAAAAAAGAAGAATGCCAGATAATTAGTGGAAATTGGCATTGAGTATTGGCTTCACAAAGTATGTTAGAGCTTTTTTATTCCCCACCCCGCAATAGCTCTGAACAGTGTCTGTGTGCATCCTTACACAAAATGACATACCGTGTCCTGCAGTTTGAACTAATATTTTATGGAGTTTGTATGAATTTCATAAATTTTTATTACTTCTTAGCACTCAGTATTTTAGTACAGAGGTTACTATGGCAGTTACTAAAAAAAATCAAACCCAAACTTACTGCTCTTTTAAAAGCAGTACTTTTAATTAAGCAGTCAATGTGTAGTTTCAATCCTGCGCCATGCAGTGAATAGTTGGCTTGCATTACTGTGTAAACGCTGACAGAGAGCAGCTCACAAGCCCTTTACTGCAGGTAGAGCAGTCATTTTGCCATATACCATAGCTAATGCTCAGGAAATAAAATTATTAATATTATTTAAATATTTGGCTCCATTTAAGAAATTTTAACTTTGAAACAGAGCTGAACCAGATGCTTGCTTTCTTAAGTGAGCCAAAACCAGCATATGGCGTTCCAGATCTGGCTGCTCCCCCAACTAGTACCACATATTTTTCCTTTTGAGAAAGGCAAGCCCAAGAGGTAGCATGTGCATCCTCCTGCTCCCTCAAGGCAAAGCTCCTCAGGATCTCAGTAGCAGGACATTTGTCTTTTCCCCCTTGCTGACTACTGCAAAAGATGCCGAGAAGTTTGTTGGTCAGGCCTCCGTATTGCTCACCCTGTTTGTCAGGGTGAGCTAATTGCGATGAGCAGATTGATGTTTCTCCTCACTTCCTCCTGTGCACAGAGAGCAGGATGGTGATTTTCCAGGTGGAAAGAGGTCTGGCTCATCCCCTCCTTGCCAAGTATGGTTTTGGTTACGTGGGATGAGAAAGGTGCTTTGTTGAAACAGAGGAGCTGGTTTATGCTCCCTCTCCAGATCCACAGAGAAGCAGGGAAGTGAGCATCGCTTTCTTACTCCCCCAGATGTGCTCTGCAGCTGGGCTTGTATTTCTGTGGCCTAACCCTTGCAAAATTAACCCCAGAAAGACTCCACTTCCAGCTGTGCTCCTGGCTCCACCAGTCTCTTGCAGACCCACCAAGAGCTCACGCATCAGGCCTTGGAGGTCAGACACTGTTGTTACCAACTGGGAGAGTCACTAACAGTAACGAGGAATTCATATCATGGTGCTGGTTCCTGCTGTTTGCACTGCAGCAGCACCAGACCTCTCTGTTGGGGAATGTAGCCCTGACTTTGGCTACGTTACACCAAATGGTTAAGAGGACAGAATATGTATGTCCCATAGAGGTAGAGCTGAGACAGAAAGCAAATAATTATTGCTAATATTAAAAAAACCCCAAACCACACACACCCCCCAAAAAAAACCAAAGAAGGGTTTGGGAAAAAGACTGTAGAAACTGTGAGGATTCTCAAATGTACACCATGATTAATAGTAAATAGAGAGCAACTCACAAATATGCTGGCTCCATACTTAAGCGATGCACATACATGAGGTTTGATCTCATAAGGGTCTAAGAGCAGGGTGTGGTGCCCAAGACACTGACGCTGCTGCGTGCTTAGTGCCATGGGCACGTGTTACACAGACTCTCACAAATGTTGCTTGTAACTCTGGTGAAATGCATCTTGTTTTTACCTAGATAATCTAGGCTTTTTTAAAGTCTTGAGGGAAGAAGCAAGGGATGCCTCTGTTGTTCGTATTGCTTTTATCTAAAGTTGCACTCAATCTATATGTGATTGAGCCCTTGGTTCAGAAATGCCCATGCTTGGGCAAAGCCTTATTCAGCAAAGCATTTACATGCTGAAAGTTAAGCCTGAGCCTTGTACTCTCTTCACTCTGATATAGGAGGCACTTACTCGCATACAGCAAGATGTAAGGTCTTAAAGTGATTGAACTGTGTAAGATATGTTCAATCTGGGTCAAGTCCAGAGAGAAGACAGATCAATAGCTAAAGTTTATTAGAAATCTTGAACCTCTTGTTTGGCATTGTTTCTAAACAGGAGAAGAGAGGAAATCCAGACTGCCTTAAAGTTGCTCCAGAAAGAATTTATCAGCCTCTCCATCTGCGTAATATTCCTTGCATTTCAGAACATACCACAGAAAGTGCTTTTTATACATTCATGCATGCATCATGTATATGTATATGGCTGTATATGTAAGTTCCCTGAAATACCTTTCCCTAAAATCAAGCAGTTTTAAACCCAGCTATTTATAGCAGGTTAATAATTTTGATTATGAAGTTTTGGAATAAGAAATACAGGTTTAGCATCATATACAGATCCAGATCTTTGTAAACATGTCTATATTATCAATCCTCAGTTTAATTTTACCAAAGCACCAGATTTTCCAGGCAGAAAAATGGGCAGCCAAGGCCTTGGGTGAGAGAAGAGTTCTATAGTATTAATCACCTTACACCACAGAGACAGCTTAGTCCTGATGGTAGGTAGTTAAAATTTTTGGTCCAAAATAACAGGACAATAATTGCATCTTCTTTCATAGCAGTGAAAAGTTATTGCCATTATTAGAAGAATGTCCTGAGAGTGCTGTGCTGAGGAAAGAAGAGAGTTGTTACCAGTGATATTGTAGAGTTTATAAAGAAGGAGTTGAGTTATTTTTAGAATACCTATATCTCATCAAGATCACGTGCCAAATAACCTACCACAGTTGTTTTTATTATTTGATGTTACTGGGAGTATCCAGAGAAATCTACCACAGCATCAAGCCCTGTGCAACCACAGAGAGAGACGTAATCAGTGCCCCATGGCACATATATCCTAAACAGAGAAAACAAAGGGGTGACATAAGCAGAGGACAGAGAAAGACCTACAGAGAGACAGTGCAATGCTGAAGCTAAATCAGCAATGAAGATCTGTCATGCTGGCAGGAATGGAGCTCCCACATCTCCTGAGTCTCAGACCAGTACCTTAAGCAAAAGGCTTGTTGTTTTCCTTTGTCCTTCTTAGACTTTCTGCTCATGTTTTGCAGATGCCTGAGATTGGTTCAGTGACTTCTGCACTGATCCAGTTGAAAACATTCTAGGTGCCATGACAGAGCTTCCCCAGCCACATGGGAAAATGATATGGCAGCAGATGGGGTTGATGTCCTCCTGTCCATTCCTTTCCCAGGAGAAGGGATCCCTCAGGCCAACAGAAACAACCATCAGCACAGTGTGTATGACCAAAATAGTGGTGGCATTAGTATAATACTGGTCTTTAGCATGTCTTTATGGTGGCTGCTTCATGTCTGGCTGAAATAGAGCCTGTGGTGATCAAAAAGCTGCTCTTACCAGCAAGACCATTGCTTTTTTCTACATCAGGACGCTGGGCTGTTCCTTGCTGGCTCTAGGAGGAGAAAGGTTCATGTTAAGGAAGGCCCACTTGTCCAATGGAGTATCTTTAAAGCTATATCTTAAAAGAGGCCATATTCTGCACTGTGGATTGGAACCATGAGGCTAGATAAGCAGTCTGGCCAGAAAACAGCTCTTCAGAAACGAACACAGACACCACCTTCATCTGTGAAATAACAGGTTAGGAAACCTCCCCTGAAACGAGATTACAAAAACACAGCAGAAGGTTAGTCTCACATCTTCCATGGAAGATAAGTATTGATTAAAGAGATACCTCACAGCTCTTGGGTTTATCAAGGCTAGCTACAGAAATGGGCTTTCACATAATATTTTACCTGGAAACAGAAATTACAAGAACTTTATGGATGCCAGGCATTCAGGTAGGTATTTTTCTTGGAACTTTGTAAATGTTGGCTTCGGGCACTGGTGGGAATTCAGGGCAGTTAGACATTCCAGTGTATTTACTGGTCCCTACTGATAACCCTAAATCAGCGGGTCATATTTTATTCTGTTATAAAGGCCTTTTTTTCCTTTGGCAAGTTCTGTTCTGATTTCTTTCTGCAACATCATGTTTTATGACTTATTTCAGTTAATTATCATGTTAGCAAAGCTAACCATTCCATAAATCCCAAGATCATCTAGCAGCCAAAGTGTTTATAATGCAGTCTCTCCAGTACAGGAGTTGATTTTAGTGCTAAATTACACATTTTTGTAAGCAGCTTTCCCCTCAGCTCTCACCCACTTTCAGGAGTGTTAGATGAATACCATTCAGCACTGCTTTCAGACAATAAAGCCTGGTCTTACAGGCTCTGCCTTCACTACAATTTTAGCTGTGTCAGTCAGAATCAAATATTACGGAAAGATTGAGGGGGAAAATGTTAGCCACGACTGATCACGTTAACTGCAGTATTTCTTGCTTGTTGTAAGCTGAGCTGTAAACTAAGTGGAGCTATAAATGAGTCTCACCCTTGCCTGTTTAGAAAATGTTGATTTTTTTAAACTCAGTTTATCCTTGTATACACTAACCAGGGACTATAATTTTCCAGAGAGAACTGTTTCCACTAACATGGTTACCCATCTGAAGCAGATAGTGGTGGATGCATTTTTCTCTCTGCTGGACAGACCATTATGACAGATCACATTTTAAACTCATGAAACTGTACAGTCTCAAGTCCTTTCCTCAATCATGCACCCCTCTAGCAGTTCAAAGGGCAACATTTCAAGGGTTTCACTCGCCTTTCCCTTCAGCCTCAGCAGAAGTTTGCAAAATAATTTTGAAATCATTTGTCTTCACAACAGATCTAAAGATGCCCAATACTTCAGTAATCTGGTAAATAGCAAATAAAACTCTCAGGCATACTCCCTTGGTACTTCCACTACTTTGAAAGACAAAGGCAAATTGACTGCCAGTTGAGAGTTCTCCAGTACATAAATCCTTGTCTGCAAAACCACAGAAACTTTGCACAATGCCTTTATCTTTCCTCTCTTTGACTGTGGTGATATAATGGGGACACTGTGTTCAAACAGCTATTTGCTGGAAAAACTGCAAACACTCCAAAAATTAAACCTAGCACAATTGCATTCAGGCTAATGAAAGCTGGGAATGTTACAGAGGTGACGCTCTCCATCTTCATGATGAGGGTGTATTATGGGACCTGTCATTCCCCAGCACTCCTGGCTGCCAATCTACTGTAGGGAACAGTGCTAACAATACCCAGCGCCCTCCCGACCGTGGGGTTCATGTCACGAAAGGGCAGTGGGCTGATGAACGGGGAGGGCCAGCTGGGAGAGAGGGAGTGAAAACACATGATGCCATTTGAGCAGGGCTAACCAATGTCTTGAGCCCCTCTGTCCTGGGGCATTGATTACTACTTTACCACATGTCCTCAAGCAGGACAGTTGACATGTAGGGAGCCCTTGCTAAAAGATAAACGGGAACTGGTGCTTTTGTCTGTGTTTTCAACTACAGTTGCGACAAAATGTTATACAAATACTTTAATTACCTGCTTCTCCTCCCACCTCTGAGAGAGATGGGCCAGAGGCACAGGCTGGCAGAGTCCAAAGTGCTTTTTCTACGAACTGTATAACCATGAAAATACCATTTTCTCCAGCATTTGTGTGAAAACTATCAAAGCTACCTGGGACAAATACGTCAAAGAATTGTTATTATCCACAGGTATTTCGAGGGAAATCACTATCTACCCAGAATTTGCTTACTTCTCAATCCTTGACTCTTATAGTCAAAGGTGTCCAGTGTCAGATATCAGAGTTCAAGAGGGTATCAACTACAACACATCGTTCAGTACATCATTAATCTCCCAAGGAGCTCCATCTGCAGCGCACAGCCCTGCACGCCGGCGGTGAACCACAGGGGAGCGGAGCCGATGGCGAGCACTCACACATGAGACAGCTGGAAGTCTGGGTCAAACAACATTAAGCAGTGCTCTGATAAAGCTGGGATGAAACAGGATTCAGCTAGAGGCTAGGTGATGTGGCACAGGCTAACTAGAGCTACTCCTGGGAGCAGAGGATGAGACCTCTGAACTAGGGGAGGCACTGCTGCTGTCTCAGAGACTAGTGGTGGCAGGAAGATTTTCAGTGATCCTGAGGTCTTGAGTTTGGCTCTGCGTGAGTTTTCAAGTTTTATATTTTCAAAAGCCCCCCCAGACTGTTTTAGGAAATGATGAAGACACTTAACAGCTGAAGTCATGAAGGAAGTCAGTGTGAAACCCAGGAAATGACCTCAGAGAAAGGGAGTTAACCACCGTGACAGACCTGGTGTCTTGGAGGGCTTAAGGCTGAGGCATTGTGTATTTTCAGTGTGGTATGTTAATAACAACCAGCACTTGAGCTCTTCTGTTTCCAATATACTCACCCAAAAAAGCTTCCGCCTCCTGCTTTACAAAAACACAGGGTCATACCTGGGTGATGCATCTGCCTGACAGCTCAAGCATATGGATTTAACTATGGGTGCTAGAGACTCCTGGGACAGGCAGCCCAGAGAGGAGGGCTTATGTGTGGCTGCATGTGTGCATTAGATGTCCTTTATGGGTGCACTCGTGAAGTATATGCCCAGTTGCCTTCCCACAGCTATAGTGTGGTTTGCCTACAGAAAATCAGTCACTCAGAGTCATGGAGGATTAGGAACTAACTCGCTTCTTCAGCCCATGAACTTGTTGACTACCCATGAAATTTGTTCCTAGTTCTCTGTGATTCTGGGTAATTCTCTCAAGACCAATAGCCTTTTCTGACAAACTTTATAGTGGAGTGTTTAGCGTAGTGTTTGGGCCTCTTACATCACCCTAATTCAAAAGCTAAAGAATAGTGAGAGGTCTGCCAACTAGCCAAAATGAAAACAGCAGCAGCAAACTCAGCAGTTAACATTCATCAGATATTCATTCATTCAGGCAGACATCAGATAGTGGACAGAATGGATGCTTTGCTGGGCCACCACTTGATTTGATGCTAAAGGCAGAACGATGCACCATTGTGGTCTCTGGGTTTGCAGGGGCAGATGAATGTACAATCCACTGATAGCTGGTCCCCTACATCCCAGCATCATAACAGGATCCTAATTAAGGCTGTAAAAGTTATTGATTTTTCGACTCCCAGATCCCCACTAATTCACCCATCAAGGAGTCCTCCTTACTCGCATGCACTATGACTGGTTAAGCTTCTTTCCAGCTGAGTAACTGTGGTGAGAGTTGGAAGAGAGATCCCACCCAGAGTGCCTTCCATCTCAGATGAAGAGATGCCACTGGGGGTCCATGTCTTGATCCAGCTGTCATATAATTAAGCGATTTTGAAGAAGAGATTCATGGAAGAGAGTAAGAAACCTACTCCATACTTCATAAACTGAAGTGATGAGGTACCCTTGTGAAAGGTGTTGTTTCAAACCTTTAAGCAGGAAAGGAAATTGAATTTGGTCTTCTAGATCCTGATAGAGTTAAAAATGCTAAACTATGAACCAAAGCCATCATGAGCCATTTGGCTGAGTATCTTACATTCCCATCTTTTTTGCGAAGAAAATGGGAAAAACATCCTCCACCCTCACCGAACAATTTTCCTTAACAGAGTTACTTCTTCGTTACTTTTCTTGTAACTAAATATTATAACTTGGTTTGGAAAAGTTATGAATCACTGTATTACCTCCCACATTTACATTAAGAATGAGGAAACATATTTGGCTTTCTGGTTTCTTTAACAAGAGAATTGTTAGCTTGCTGACATTTTTTCAAGAAGTAAAATCTGATGGAACAAAATTTAATGGAAATGAGGTTTTATTAATGGTTCCAGAGAGGAAAAAAATGAGTCTTTCGATAATCTATATTACAAGCACATAGTAGCGCTATAACTTAAAATAATTAAGATGTATAATCCATACTGTATAACACTAGCAAACACATTTACGTATATGTCTGTAGCACAACAGGTGCTTGATACTGAGCAAGGGTATCTGAATTTACCACAATAGAAATGTTTGAGAATTGTTACAGCCTGATGCACAAAGAGAGAAACATCTCACACCAGAAGAAGGTTACTAATCACAATAAAGCAGATAGCAAAAGGCTTAAGGATATACTGCATCTTTCTGCCTTATTTATTGGAAAAAGATGTGCTCATTAGCAGTGAGGATTTCTTTCCCCCCGAGCATCTTTCTAGCTTTCTAGAAATCTTAACAAGAGGGAATATATTTGTGTATGATGGCAGACTTGTTTTCAAGTATTCTAATGGTGGGCTAATTAACTTTGTCCTGAATCACATGTGATGGATTGCTCCGTCTCCTAAGCTGCAGCAGAGGTTAACACAGAAAGAGAGAAAAAAGCTTGTGCAGAAGCAGCAGTATATTACAAAGCCATATGCTCTGAGGTTCCTCAAACTGTTAACCCGCATGCATTTTAGCCCATTTGAAGAGGTACGTTCTTTATAGGCATTTCATAAGTCTCTTCACACTCAGATATTCAGCCTACTAAGTTTTACAGTCCCTCGGTATCTAGTGAACTTGGAGGGATGCAGAGCTCTGAGAAGAAAAGAATGTTATCTGCAAACTGGACAGTATTACATCCAATAGCCATCACATGGCAACATCAATCACCTCTTTTTGTGGATTTGGGCAAGCTGTAAACCACAACCAGATAAAAAAGAAAGGAAAAAATAAAAGGAAGGAAAAGAAAAGAAAGCATCGTATTTGGCAGGCAACCTTTACTGAAGACTAGAGCAGTCCAATGTTGGATTCTCAAAAAAAGCAAGTCAGCAAAGTTACATCAAGGTGGTATAAATCCATTGAAATTCAGTAAGACAGCTCCTCACTGGGTATAACCTCTCAGAAAAATGGCTCAATGAGTGTGTGTCTACTTTTCTTAACTTCTTCATCTTACTGTGATTTACTTTTGTTTTACTTCATCCCTGCAGATGCTCAAGGCCCTGTTTTTGCCTTCCTTCTTAAGTTTTTTAAAGAAGGGAAGAAAATCACCGTTTATCTACCCAGCTATCAAGAAGGACTGCCAGGCAATTATCTGTTGGAACCAGTTAGTCTCATTACAAATGTGATGAGCTGCTACAATAGTTGACACATTCTCCAAAAGAAACATTCATTGTCAGATCACCTTCTAGGTCATCATTGCCAGGCTCACGGATAGCACCACGTACACAGCAACAAAAGCCAGTCAGCACTTTGCCCAAATGTGCAGCCAGCACTTTTGTCTGAATGAGTCTTTCCAGTTCCTTCCTGCAGCCCTGGAAAAAAAAGCAGTCATTGTGCAGGCAGGGAGAAAAACCACTAGTGCCTAGCACCTGTGCGAGAGCTCCGAGTGCATTATGCTCATTCAAGTTTGCAAATAAGGGTTGCTACTGTGAATACTGAACAAAAGGAGCTATTAAGATAAGGGAAACTCTTGCTCCCTTTCCTGCCCAGTTGAGTAGCATCCTTATCCCCTCCGTACCTCAGGATCCTCCCTACCCCCAGCTGGCTTTGCCCTCTGTGGAGGCAGGGGCGAGCTGCTTGGCAGCCCAGGGTTGGAGTTCAACATTTCCTCCCTTCCTGATCTCATTAGCATGAGATTCAGACAGAGCTGCTCCATTCAGAGCCTTGGCCTCCGCTTGGTTTGGGGGTCTCTAATTCCTGTTTCTGGCCACTGTGCAACCAAAGAGAAAGCAGGGGGTAAAATTATCTGACACTGCTGCTTTCTGAGGGGAACAATGACTGCTGGTAGTCAAATAAAATGCCATCAGCTAACGAAGCTCTTACAAAAAGTACGTGTTGATATTTCAGTAAAGCTACATCCTCCTGAGTTAATATTTCTCCTCCCAGAACAACTTTACGAGGCGCAGTAGACCAGAAGGCAAATTGCAGCCAACCCAGAGTTTCTGTTTCTTCCTAACAATTAGCAAATAGGTAGACATGGAGAGAAGGATTGCACAGAGATTAGAGTCTTTTAAAAAGCAAGAGTGTATTTTTTTCCACACTGGAATGAAAAAGCATTCACAATGATGTTTTAAAGCATTGTATATATTTTTATACATGTACCTATGTAGTATACTTACATTTTCAAAGGGATTTACAAACGTCATTTAGTAACCTCTCCTGAAGATTAGTACGTGATAGCATTTCTCTTTGGAGAAAGAAATGAGGAAACAAAGACGTTTATGAAGGTGTGACTCCCCTTTCTCCCTAGATGTAAATGAAGTCAGCATCTGGCTTGGTTATTCTTACATTCTTGTTGCATTTCCAAGATAAGAAAATAGGTGATAAAACAGTTATGTGACTGATATGCAGATCTCCTACCCAGCACTGTCTAGTTCATGGGAGGTAACAGCTAAGAGCTGGAAAGACCAGGTTCTGTGCCCAGCAGGTCAAGATATTGGGCTTGAGTTTGTGTCCATCGCCAATTTGGACTGCAGATCTGCTTGAGAAGGGACCTTCTTTATGGGTACACTGCTTGGCATAAGCAGTGTAACAAGACTGTATAACATCATTCCCCATTACGTTGCACTACATGCTGGTAATGCACGATATTAATACACTCTGTACACTCTCTGCACTCTGCTAACAGACTTATGTACTATACTGTGTTACATGCAGGACCCAATTTCTGTTTTTTACATAGATAAATGTCACTTAGTAAGATCAATGTCTTGACATTCTTATTGGGACAGATTTCAGGCATGACAAGTGATTAACATTGCTCAAGCACTTCACCTTCTTCTTCTTAAAACCATCAGAGATTGATTTATTTTGCTCTGTTGCCCAACCTTTGTTCCCTAAATCAAATACGATCACCTTTCTTTACCTACATATGCATATCAGTCTTTGGCCCCTCCGGTAGGTTCCCAAGGCTTCTTCAGTCTCACTCATCTTTAAAGTGTTAGGATTGGCTTTGAAAAATGGGTGTCAGCTTCTAACCCTGCTTCTCAAAGGAGCAAATCACTGGTGAGCTGACCTTCTCCCTGAGAGGGAGCTTCCAAAAGAAAAATGCGTTTGTTCCTTAAAATCATGCTACCTCTGTTGCTGCCAGTAATTTACCAGTTAGGGCTCTTCTGACTGCCCTTCTTTGTAGGACAGCTCACACAGGTTTGCAGCTCCTTGAGACCACAAAATAGTTAAAAAAAGTTGCCACACTTTAACACGTGTATGTCTATTGGTATAAATCCCCCGCCCTTTCACAGAGGACCTGAGCTGCTTCATTAACACCAGCTGTGGGTGTGAGTGCCCATACCCCTTCCACAGCCCCTCTTTCCACTCTGCAGCTCCTGCTCACATCAAGGTGCAGCTTTTTGCTATTTAAATAGGCTCCACGAGGAACAAGGTAGCTTTCAAGTTTTAAACAGAAAAGCAATCTTCAAAGCAGCCCAGAACCTGCTTCAGGTAGGAATGTGAAGGGATGGAATAAAGAGCGTGGGAGGCAAGGTATTATTTTGGAAACAGGGAAATCCCAATTTTATTAACATCTCTTAAGAATCCAAATCTTTCTGTACCTGGGGTTTTCCCAGGTGGGATGGGGAAATGCATTTTTCCATTTGATAAATACCTGGATATAGGGCCAAACTGAAAAATTCAGGCCAGAGTATTTCCAGTCCAAAAACTATCTTATGAAATAGCTGTGCTCCATTCAGGAGCCCTGAGATTTTGCCTTGTCCTTCCTGCAAAAGTGTTGCATGCTTTTCTGTTACCTGGCTTGCTAACAAAAAAATACTGCAAAAATAGTTTATCACTTCATATTAGCTTACACAAAACCATAAAATCTGGTGCCTGGTGAAGGTTTAAGTGATACCCAAGAGTCTCTCACAGTCACGGTGCAGAGGTCTGAGTATGACCAAGGATTTCATGTCCACTTGTTGCCTATTATATAGGGCAGATGCATCTGATTAACTGCACCAAGGCTGGTGGCCCCTGTGTGAGACTTGGTTGAGATACACCACCAGGCACAGGAACTTGCACACAGCCTCAGGTGTTGCCACTGGTGATGATGGTTCTCCATTCTGCTGCTGCTTCCTAGTGTGTGAAGGGACCCCAAGCAGAAGTGGTTTTCTATATGTTCATAATGTATTGTGGTCTAACACCCTAAAGCCCATCTTACCTCTCACGAAAGGGAACGTAGGCTAAATTGGCTAGCTTGTCTCACAGCCTAGGGTAGCCATGCCTGGTCCTTCACATAGGAGTAAACCAAATAAAACAATTTGAGGGCAAAGAGTAGGGATTTCCAGGAACAAGGCTTTTTAGTTGTAGGAGACGCTTTAGATACCATCCTCGTACTTACAGCCCATGTCTACAGCACGGACACCGTGCACTCACAGTACTGGGTAAATGAAATAAAGCAATAATAATAAATACATGCATTTCAATTACTAAAATGTTCCTATGCACCAGGCCATAAGCTTGAAACCTCCATCTGTTTATTTAATTGCAATTTACCAGGATCATGGTAATTAGAGATAAAACAGATCTGTTAGATTATCCAGTTTATTTTACTGCAAGAGCGGTAACTTAATAAGACATATTAACATATTAAATTCATCCTGCCCTAGATCTCAGCCAAAATGCTGAAGAGATAAGATATGTTACTGCAGCACGCCTTCGTAATAAAATGGTTGATATCTGCTTTATTTTGGCTTGCAGTGCTACTGTGAGTCATGTTAAGAAAAGGCTTTTTTTGTCCTTGTTTTACCTGTAATCTGAACCTTGCCGCATTGTTCAGAACACCTCCTGACCATATTGCTCTGGATGTAATTAACCACAGCACAGGGCTTTGGATTCTTGATGCAAATAATCTCCCAGAAAGTTACTCTGGATCGAACTGATGTTTCCCAGAGCACTTGCAATAGTATTTCATTCTGAGCTACAGGTTGCAGCTGGTCTGTCTCTCACTGTGTGCTGCTAAGTGCTTAGACTGGCACTTTATTATCAGAATAGAACAAATCTAGGCTAATGTGTGTAGTATAAAGAGTCCCAGGGAGCCAGGGCTCCTCATTCTCCAACCATTCTTTCCAGTTTTTCTGCTGTTGCACTCCGGATAATTGCAGTTTAATTGGGTGACATGAAATGAAAACTGTGTCCACATTATCCAGGATTATCTCTTTTTCCTGAAGCCTGCCACCAATTGAAAGGAGCCCATTTATCAGTCCAAAGAGCTGTGCTCAGTTGCTTTTACGAGCTGGGAAGAGTGTGAGAACAGGCTGGAAATGGGAGAAAAGGACTTGACAGCTAAGAAAAATTATTTCAGTTGTTTATCACAAGGAAAGTTTATCTGATTCTTTACAAAATGATATGGAGGCTCAGAGTGTCAAGCCATGAGTAATGAACATTGACCAAGTTTGCTTCCTCAACTTGATGTGCTCAAACACTGCCTCCCTTTTGTGTGGGCACAGATCAACTTTAAAAGCTTCTTTCAGGCAGCATGAATGCACTTCATTTTACCAAAAAGAACTTTGTATTGATAGCTAGGAAAAAGGAAGGTTGTTTAAAAAGGAAGGGTAGACAATCAGGACAAAATGAAGAGCTTTCAGTTTCCATTATGAGCATGTCGCTCTATTCTTCTCAGCTGTTTATACATTCCCAGCACAATAATGCCTCTTTGCAGTAATATGTTTCCCCTTTTACACTATTCATATTGAAAAAAGCCCTCACATCATGACCACAGTAATAAATACTATAGAAATGTGGGTATAATGTCAATTTGCATTCTGTGAGAAGATCAAGGTAAACCTAAAGGCCAAAAGAATATTCCACTAATGCTCATTCATCATTCTACAGTTCCAGGTAACAGAAGGACCTTGTCACTACAGCGCACACCCTTTCAATTGCTAGTGCATCTGTGTGAATATTTTAGCCTAATGCACTGATTGTTAAATAGAAAGAGCAGTCTTTGAAATTGTCTACTGCACTCAAATCCCTAGCTGCACAAGGTCTGGGCAGGAGTGGTTTCTATTCAGAAGGAAATAGAAGGCTTTAGTTCAGTAAGCACACTGTGTGAAAGCGACTGAGGATATTAGGAGTTATTAAATTAAAGTTTACAAAGAAAAAAAGCTCATGAACTATAAGTGGTTACTGTAAATATACTGTAAATACCTCGCATAGATGAATGAAACCACAGTAGTTGTCCAGGCACTTCTGATTATAAATCCAACCCAGAGAAGGGGTTTGAATATGTACATACTAATAAATTTCCTTTTTTCCTCACTTATGCCTCCTTACATCATTGGTCAGCTGCATTAATTTACACGTGAAACACACCTCTAAATAGAGGCACTCTCACAAGTGCACACACAGAAGTAGAATACAGCTGGCAGTCTATCCCCCTTGCTTGCACACTGGCTCTATATATCCAAAACATTAATGTTGATGCTGATCCTGAGCCCATGGACAGAAACAGAAAGACCCTCCCTCATATGAGCGGCCCTGGGATCAGCCCAGTCCAAGTGTTCATGTCCTGGTGTTCTCCAGGAAACACAAGGAATATCCAAAGCCTGCACTTCCACTATTTTTTAATCCATAATTAACTTAAATGTCATGCTTTGGATCTTAAGCCCATCTATAACTATTAAAGGAGGGAATGAGACTTAATGCAAGTGACTATATTCTGTATTTGCTCACTGGGGATTTGTTCGCATGTGTTTGGAGTTTTGAGTGCCTGCTGTTGTCAGAGATCTGCTCTGGACAGGGTGAAGCTTAGGGCAGGTCTGGTGTGACAATTTTACTTTGCCTGTTGCTGTGCTATGTGATGGTGTTATTGGTGGCTGGAAAGGGAGAAATAAGAATAGCATGAATAAAATCACAACAATGCCACAGTCAAGGGTTTGTAACACGCAAAAAACCTGGTGATATGTCATCTAACCTCAATGTAGTCAATTGTACCATGAAATCTGTGCCTGAATGGTGGCTATTCATTTCATGGAAGTCAAACTATTCCATATTCAGCCATAGTCCAGCTAAATTCCTCTATCCCTTTTCCTCTGTCCTACACCATTACCCCTTTGGTTTAAACAAAACCTGTAAGAAGCATAATCTATTCTACCTTTTTAGAGGTTAGCTATGGAGGCAAACCACAAAGGAGTTGGAATTTCACATGGAATATGTTGGTGCTCAGTTATTTACTAATAAAGTGGCACAGGGCAAACATTTTGACAATTAGGAACATGAAATGCATACCCTTAAGAGAATGTACTTTTAATGTTCATGGATTGTAGTTTGACAACTTGCATCAAGTAGAACCCATTTCTGTACTGTCTCATGTAAATTTACCAGAATATATATATATACATATATACGTTCAGCATTAAAAAAAAAAAAAAATACACTGAGAAGCCAAATAATTAACTTCCCATTATAGTATATAGCCACACACAGGGAGATGAAACTTGTCTTTATACATTGAAAATGAGCCCCTCCTCAGCTGGGAAGAGTGCAGAACATTAACAGCTAATGAGTGTGTAGGGAGGCTCAGCTGACTCCCCACTACAAAGCTTTTGGTGACAAATGTTATAGCAATAGGAGAGAACACTAGGAGATTTAGGTGTGTAGCCTAGGAGCAGCTTTACTACAAATGGTACGTGAAGCCAAATGACTCCTGTGTGTGATGATGCAAACAGGATGTTTGCACTGCTGTGATGGATTTTTGTTTGTAGGTTGTTTTTTTTTGATCAAGGTGTGTGGCCTGTTATATGACCAGTGATGGGAATTTTACTTGGATTTTTATATGTGTTCTATTAAGGAACATATATAAACTGGCCAAACAGGCCAGTTGCATGCTATTGTATTTCTCTCATGTATTTTAATTACAATTAAGTTCTGTCAGGAAAATTTTACAGTTATAAAAAGGAGCATGAAAAGTCCATATATGCCCAAATTAAAGGTGACCTGCAGCTGTTTGTAAGTATACTCTAACACATTTCCTTATGCTCATTATTCAGTGAGGAAATTCCATTTCATTTGATACACACCATCTCAGTAAAATAACCTGGTTGGCCCATTCATTCCATTTCTCTTTGATAAGATAACATCTGAGATGAAGGAAAAACAATTCTGTCCTCCTGTGGAATACAGGTGGCAAGATAATTATGGTAAGACACTTGTTTTAGTTTTGTGAATGGAAGCATTGCAGGTTTTACTAGCCCAAACTATGTGTCTTAGTCAGTTTCCTTAAGTTTGTATTTACCAAGGATAGTGATCCTTAAGAACATTGCAGTCTTTTTTGCATGTGTCTGCAACTTGACAAGATATAGCTGTTTTTCCAAATGAATTTATATAAAGTCCTTTAACACCCTAATTTCATTTACAGAGCTTGGGAGAATGCTGTTTTTATCCAGGACAGCCCCCCCAATGAGAGAAAAAGTAAGTGGTTTGTTATGTTGGCAACCTATACATCTGTAAATGAAGAAACTTGTGTCTCTTGATATGGAAAAAACCTATAAAAAACCAAAATTTTGAATGACTGATATTGGTAAGGTGTTTTATTATGAAGGGTAGTTGCTGTTTTGCTGAGCTATCTATATTTTTAGCTGGGTTATCTTTCCCTTTCAGTTCAAGATGCTGCTACTGAGAAGCAGAAAAAGACATAATTTGCCTCTTTGCATAATGGATTTCTATAACTTTGCTTTGACGGTACCTCAAGTCCATGGCCTGTATCTATATATATATTCAGTATTTTCATTAGAGTTTTAAGGGTCACTCACAGAGGAGGTGTGAAATGACAGAACTGCACTTTAGAAAAGAGACTCTATTCTAATTTCCACTTATATGAAGGGCTGCCTTCATTTTTTATTAATAATTAATAAGCCAAGTCAAGGGTGGAGCAAGGAAATAATGGTAAAGAAAGATTATTTATCTATAACATTTATAAGTCTTTAGTAAAACACCATCTTTTCTTGTAAGTTAGCCCAACTTTCACATGGTGTAAAGCAGATGAGTCTTCAGTTTCAGAAACATTTGCTGATGATACAGCAGGTGTGACATGTTGCGTAATGTGTCTTGTCTGCCTTAGTAGTTGGTTCTTTATTAGATTGCCTGCAAAACCCCTTCAGCTAAATGATGGGTGCTTTATGGGACCTGGTAATGGAGCTCACAATCGGGAGGAAGACAGTCAAAATAGGGGTAATGGGTTCAAACTTAAACTCATTTAATTTGGGGAGATTTAGGTTAGCTATAAGGAAGAAGTTCTTTACTGTGAGGATGGTGAGGCACAGGAACAGGCTGCCCAAGGAAGCTGTGAGTGCTCCATCCCTGGCAGTGTTCAGGGCCAGATTGGATGGGGCTTTGAGCAACCTGGTCTAGTGGAAGGTGTCCCTGCCCATGGCAGAGTGCCTGGAACTAAGCAATCTTTAAGGTCCCTTCCAACCCAAACCATTCTATGAATCTATGAAAATAAGGCAAAAAAAGAGAGTTTCAGTGGGAGTCACACTTGCAAATCACACTTTTGTAGGAGAACCCCAGACAAGAAAGACTTGCAGATAATTTAAGCTACAGGTTTTCCAGATCTTTAGGTTGGCTGCAGATTCTGATACCAACTCACCCACTAAGAGTGTCAAGTAAGCCAAGGAATTCCCAGCAGTGGGGAAAAAAAGTATCTGTACCACTGTACAGGACTTTGATAACACCTCATTTTGAATGCATGGTTTTAGGCATAGCAATCATGAAAGTTCAATCCCACACGGTCAGAATCGTTAGTAAGAAAAGTGAATCTGTTCTCATATAAGGATCTAGAAGAGTCTGGCTTCATTAGTTGCTTATAATAATATGTGATTGATCTCCGCTGTTGATGTTTACCTCTCTGACATATTTACAGAGTAGAATTGCTTCATCTGAAGGGAATGCTGGCAAAAGAACAAATAGATATAAACTGGCCATGGGTAAACTGTGCCTGGGAAAGAGGGTTCTCTGCTGTCAGAAGGCAGAGGGTTTGGATCTATCTTTCATTTGGAGGAAGGTGGGCAAAATGCTAACAGCACCTGAGATGGAGCTCTGTGGCTTATTAAATGATTATGTGGCCTGTGTGCTTGTGACAGCAGATGACTAAATCACACTTTTATAGGAGAACCCCGGACAATGAATGACAGGTCCCTACCTGTCCTACATTCCTGTATTTTTATCACCTTCCTTGTTCCTTTTTTCTGTGTTTTATTTCTTTTTTACTTTTTCTCACTCTTGCTTGTAAGAAGATAGGCAATTTAGAGGAGAAACAAGGAAATGTTGATGGATGATACGTGGCATTGTCAATGCCCAGGGATCTAATCAAGCAATGTTCTACAGTAAGCCATGGCATTGCAAATATCTAGGCACCGTATTTGATCAGTGGAATGTACTCTGTGTGTCTCCTTTTTCTGTCACTTGTAATAGCACAGACAATGTCCGTGACATGAGAGGGCAAGAAGATGTGTCCCTACCTAGATTCACTCAGCTGTCTTCATCATAGGCAGTGAAAACTCAAGAAAACTGAGTAATCACCTGAACCAATTCAACACGAGAGATAAAACAATCAAGTTACCACTTAGTGTTTGTACTCGAGACACCTGTCAAATAGAAATTGCACTGAAATCAACAATCCTCTAACAGATGACCCCACAGACCACAAATTTTATAGTATCTCATTTATGAGTACATGCCACAGTTGTCATACTTGCTTCAAACCATGAAATTCATAAATCAGGATTTGAAAACATCATTTTGGATAAAAATGTTATGAGTCAGAGATGAAAGGGAACAGGTTGGCCAAGCATCACTCCAGTCCCAAACTGGACTCTGTTTTTTCTAAAAAAACCCCAACAACAACCCCCAAAAAACCCCCAAAAACCTTCCCTAAAAAAAACCCCAAACAAACAAAAAAAAGGAACACATTTATCCCTTTTCATCCAATTTTGCATTTTTAAAGAAGATTTGAAGGCAATCATCTTTACAGTTCTACATGTAGAATGTAGCTCTGGTCAATCCCTTCATCTCGGCTACAGCTATCTAATGTGATATTCAGCTCCAGATCACTGGCATTCAGGTTTAAAAGTCTACAGTGCTGATGTCTAGTATAAGCTGGGTATTTCAGGTCTCCATTCCAGCCAAAGGAGATCATGACTGAGATGTCACTGCAGAGACATAAACCTTTATTTTCCTTTGAACATGCCATAAGGTATCTGAGATATCTTCATAATTCTGGCAGGTACGACTAGGATTACCGAACACTGGGAGAGGCAGCTGGATGGAGGCTACTCCAATTGCCTAAATTTATACTGCAAGATAACCTCCTACTAGGTAGTAAAAGGGCTGGCACTGGTTTATTACCACCCACCTTAGTGCTCAAGGGTGACCTCTTTCTTATGATGGGGATGAAGCCATTTCAGTAGTCTGATGGGGAAAACATACAATGACAGTTATTAGAAACATACTGAGATCGTGTTAAAGGCCATTTGAAGCTTTTGAAGGGTTGTAGTGACATCTCTGAGTGCATTAGGTTCGAGATCAGACAACATACATTAATGTTACTGAGAAATTTGCTGCTGATAATAATAATTAGCTGGTTTAGCAACAGTTTCCAAACCTGTAAACTCATCTGGACAAGGATTGTATTAGTCTCTATAAACTTGCCTTGCTGAGCTCAAAAGATGTAATTTTTTGGAAGCGTTAGAGTAAAATGTTTTAGCTTCTGTTTAAAAGCTCAAATGGCTGGGCAAGCAATAATTTAGCATTGTAGCTGCTACAAATGAATCTTGTGCTCCACCTTTTCTTATACTTATTTATGATGGTACCACCTGTCTTTCACTCTTGTCTCGTTAACACTGTGTCATCCTGGGAAGCGTCTCCAGATTGCTAACTACCACTTGGGAACATTGGAAAAACAGGCTGTTCCTGGACCGTGTTCCCCAGTTACGCGCTGTGCATGCTGGAACAGGACTTTGGCAGTGCAGGAGAATAGTTAGGTGGTGGAAGCATCCATAAGCCTGCAGTTCATGTCTGCCTCAGTTATGGAGGCTTTCTAGTACTCTAAAGCATAATTAATGTTGGTTGCTTCTCTTGAGTTTGCAGCATGGAAATCCATGTTACTGCACACTGCTTACCTAAAACTCCACATTGTGGTTACAGCACAGAGACCATCTTATAGAATCTCAGAATCATAGAATGATTTGGGTTGGAAAGGACCTTAAAATCATCTAATTCAAATCCACCTTCCACTAGACCAGGTTGCTCAAGGCTCTGACCAACCTGGCCTTGAACACTGCCAGGGATGGAGCATTCACAACTTCCTTGGGCAGCCTGTTCCAGTGCTTTACCACCCTCACAGGAACTTCTTCCTTATATCTAACCTAAATGTTCTTTGTTTAAGTTTGAAAACCTTGCTAAAAAAGAAACAAACAACAAAAACTTGAGAAAGCCAAGCAAAACAAGAAACTCCGCTTTTCCTTCCTTTGCTTCTGGCCTTTGCTTCTAGCTGGAGAATGGCACTTAAGGAATATCATGTTTCATTTGTCCTCTTATAGGCACCTGCTGTTCCCCTGGTTGGACAGGGACCCTCAGGCACTCACCATCATGTGATTGGGCTAATGTGTTTCAAGGGGGGAAAGAACGGGCTTCAAAGACCCCACTCTACATGCCAGGGTCCCTTTGAAAACAAGGGGCACAGGAGCCTTCTCTGCCACAATCATCAGTTCATGTTTCATAAAGCTATTCTGCTCCTTCTTAAGAAGTGTCTCATTTTTCCACATCCAACTGCTATTCCAGAACTTTGCAGCTCTCAATATCCTTTGACTTTCAGCTGAAACTTAGCAAGGATCAGCTCAAATCTACTTATTCTTGTGCTACATCTTGTGCTTCAAATCACTCTTCTCCTGCCCTGTGCATTACTCCCCTGATGTATAGAGCAGCTGTATCCTGCTTCAGCTTTGATTTGCTGGGCCAAGTGACAATACTTGCAATATCTTCTTTTAACAGAGGATCTCCTTTTTCCCAGTCATCCAAGGAGCCCTCCTCTTACTCATTCCTGCCTGCTGGTGCCCGCCTCTCCCCAGCCCCTCTGCCCACAGTCCAGGCGACCAGCAGCACCACTGCCTGCATTGCAGCCATGGCAGCAGCTGCAGCATCATGGGCTTATTTGTTCCAGTTTGGCACCTCTTCCCTCACTGTTCTGGCTTTAGCATTTCCCTGCATTTACAGGCAATACCTTGGCTGGTGCCTTTGAGGGTTTTTTTTTTTTCTTTTTTTGGCTTTTTTTCCTCTGCTTTTTTTCTTGGCTGCTTCACAACTGGCAGTTCAGTCTTTCATACCCAAGTCTTTCCCCTCCTCACTTTCTTCCAAATGGGATTCTCCAAGCTGGCAACAGAACTTCTTGTGAGTAATCCCACCAGCTCTCACCATGACCTTTTCTACTGCATCTTTCATCAGACTTCTGCACCATACCACCCATTTTGTTTTGCAGGTGTTGTGGTTTAACCCCAGCCAGCAACTAAGTACCATGCAACCACTCACTCACAACCCCTCCTACCCGGTGGGATAGAATCAGAAAAAGGTAAAACCCATGCGTTGAGATAAGAACAGTTTAATGACTGAAATAGATTAAATAATAATAATAATGGTGATGATGAAAAGGAAGGTAACAAAATGAGGGAGAGGAATAAAACCCAAGAAAGACAAGTGATGCACAATACGATTTCTCACCACTCACTGACTGGCACTCAGCCTGACCTGAGCAGCGCTCTGGGCCTTCCCAGCGACTCCCCCCAGTTTATATACTGGGCATGACGTGCTGTGGTATGGAATACCCCTTTGGCCAGTTTGGGTCAGGTGTCCTGTCTCTGCTTCCTCCCGGCTTCCCATGCCCCTCCTCACAAGCAGAGCATGAGACTGAAAAGTCCTTGATCAGAATAAGCATTACTTAGCAATAACTTAAACATTGGTGTGTTATCAGTGTTGCTCTCAGGATAAAGCCGAAACACAGAACTGCACCAGCTACTAGGAAGAATATTAACTTTATCCCAGCCAAAACCAGGACAGCAGGATATCCCATTCATTCCAGAGTATTAATGATGTTGCCTAATGAGGCCAGCAATTAGCTTCTGATGGTGCTGATCTAATGTCATTTCTGCAATAATTTATTTCCTTCAAGATTAATCTTTTCCGCTTTTTGCACTGCTGGGTGTGTGTAGCAACCTAAGCCTGCCCTAGGAAAAATGGAGGAAGGTGAGGAAGAAGTACATCAGCCTTTCTTGAACACCCATCTGCACCCCGGGGCAGGTGTTCCCTATTTCTCTAGGTCCTGGGGTTCACAGGGCTGGAAAGCTCAGTCCTGGATTTAAATGAAAGCAAAAGCAAATGACTTCCTAGGACCACTGCTGCATTCTAGCTTTTACCGTAGGAGGGAAGGAGAGGCTTTAGTATATAAAGCTATGAGCAGACGAAGAGGGCCAGATTCTCTGGGTTAACGGTGAATTACAAGGTGGCTTTTCATTCTGTTGATGTTCCCATTGGATTTTGCAGTGAGACCGAATCGCTGCATGTTCCTCTGCAACTAATCTATATCAGGTTGCAACTAAATACTATGTTAGCAACTGATAACCAGCTCTCAACCAGCCCTTGGACTCAACCAAGGGTAGCAGTAATGATGGAGTTGATACAAAACTACTTGTTTACATGAGTTGAGTGACAGAAGGATTGCAGCATTTGAGTTCTTAGTGGCTGTAGCATTTCCATCACACTTTAAAGTGCTTTAATTTTTGTCATGGGAGCAGGTGACCACTCATCAGCCATGGCCATGAGAGGAAAGGACAAGTGTTAAAATACAACTAGTGACCTTCTCAGCCAAACAACATTGACCTCAATGCATGTAAGACACACAGAGTATATTTCCAAAGTATGTGTTATTCATTTTGGTTGTATTTCAAGAAGTCTTTCCACCAGGGTCCAAATCTTGGCTTAAACGAGAATCAGAAATGAATTTGGCAGTGCCCACCTCCTGCTTTCACATTATGAGAACCCTCTGTGTTTTGTGCATGCCAAAATGTGCAGCATGGTTTGGGAGCCAGTGAGGATGCCTGGAGAAGCATGGTCAGTCTGAAACAGCACAGGTTTTGTAGGCAGGTCTGCACATGTGAAACCATACAGTTTTGTCCTTACCCGGACTTCCTAACCATCCACAAGCAACAGATTCAGACACCAAAATCTAACAGAAGAGGATGTGAAATCACAGTTTGCCACCAGCAAAAGTGCTGTGCTAGCTGTTGCTGTTGTTGGGGCTCTGAGAACACCCATGGGACGGAGTTTCCCTGAGACACCTACCCATGGCCCTGTCCATGGGTACCTGGGCTCACTGTAAGGGCACATGAGAAATGGACCTACCCCATGAGAAGGGACAAGTTTCAGGGTGCTGCAGGGACCCTGGGCCAGCCACACCATCCCAACAGGCAGGGGAATGGAGGTTCCATCAGGGACAGTAAAGCCTAGTGGTGTCTAATAACGAATCTGAACTTTCAGCTTCGCAAAGCAAGATTTAAGTTGGTCTGCCAAATTACTTTCAAAGTGCCTGATATGAATAGCTTCAGGTATGACCAATTTTTGGAAGATAGAAGACTAGCACGTCCTTGAGTGATCCTATGTCTCCTCAGCCTCCAGCCACACCTGAAAACATTCACCAGGACATTTGTCTTAATTTATCTGAAGTATTTAAATACCTCAGCATCCACTGTATGCTCCACCATAAACACAGGGCAACCTCCAATTAGCTTGGCAAAAACAGAGGCAGTGTTGAGATAATGACCGCAGATGTAACGACAACTGGTGTACAAATAACCAGCCTATATGTTGAACGCATAACTCGGTGTATTCTGCTCACCACCAAAAGAACAACAGACTGTCGCCTTATTTGAAATCATTGCAGGGGATGTTAGACTGTCTCTTCCCTTCCTACCCTTGCTGGCTGCCGGAGTGAGCAAGAGGCTAATGGAAGAGGCAGTCCCTTCGAAAAAGCAGTTCCCTCCCCCCTGACACAACCTCTGGAGGCTTTCCTGAACCCCCTTGGAAAGGTAGGTACAAATTAAAGACAAGCTTTTCCTCAGCTGTAACTAGGTCCTGAGGATTGCTGTTAGCGCTGCAAAATCTCTTCTGCTGGCCTAAATGAATAAAGAAAAAGCACATAGAAAACGAGTACAAGAGCGGGATGTTGGGACACAGCCAGAGCAACATGGGGAAAAGCACAAGAGGAAAGTCTAATGTGGCAGTTCAGATTGCCATGCTACTTGGGCAAGAGATTTTTCCATAATAAATGTCAAACTTCAGAAAACCTAACATTCCCAAAGATGGCCCACCTTCCCCTTCGCTCACTTAAAAAAAAAAAAAAAAAAAAAAGAATAGTTTGCCAGAATTGGGGATAGTTTCTGAGATACCTTTTCAGATATTTTCCCACTGAAACAGAATTCCCATTTTCCCCAGATGCTTGGACTCTTACTTTCTATCCCCGCACAGACATACAAATTCCTATTGACATCAAACAGCTCTCAGCATGATCATTTTCAAATAGGTCTAAACTTCCCATTGATATTAACTCAAAATGTCATATATATCATGGTAAAAAATAAAAACAAAACAATAAAAAGTTCTATATTGTTTTACTAACTGAAATAAAATGTCAGCGAAAGAATTAAGGTGAAGAGACAGCAAAAGCAAAAAACATAACTCCTATGCTTAGGGAGACATTCAACCTATCACCTCAGTCCTGCTGGACAAGCCCATTTGGACAAGCTTTATGTTGCCTGCCCATTTAACAAGATCTCTGGTTTGGCCCCTGTAAGAGTGCAAAAGCAACTATTTATTATTTCCTTTTGACATAGCACAGGGCCAGGAGGAAAGAAACTTCCTTTGTGAAACACTAAGCCATGTAACTTCCTATTAGGGCCATCAAACTGTTTCTCCTCAGCTTTACAGTGAAGAACTATCTTTATGAATCAAGTGGGAATGGTGCAGCACCTCCACACACCTATATGGCATGCATCCTGTCAGTGGATGTCTGTAGCTCTGTCCAAAGGAAAGTGAATTGCTGTTGTAAAACCAAAGAAAAGCTGTGTTACAAATTGTTTGTTGTGACCAGTAGTGCTCATGAAACTCAGCTCTTGTGTTCTGTTACAGGTGATTGCTGTGATCTTCAAAAAAGCTCTTGTTTGCAGGGTAACAGGCTGATCTGATGTCCTCTGCAACGGGTGGAAGGATCTGACTTCATTCCAGCAGGACTGGGATAAAATTGACTTTGACGAAGAGATCCATCAAGACCCAATTTTCTCTTTCCAATCAGAGAGTAAAACTAAAGGCATATAAGTAAACCCATAACTCAGCCCACTGTCTTGCAGATGTTAATTTCCTCAACACTTGTTGTACAGGCAGCTTAAAAAAGCTGAAGTTCAATGGATATTTTTGGCATGACTTAATTCTTAATCTTAAAAAACAACCAGAAGATATATATGTCAGAGAAACCCATGCATGGCCCCTCCGAACTGTGCTGGGACAAATACGGCACTGCCTCAGCACTGCCTTTGCATGGGAACCAAGTGGTAGTGAATTGCTGGCTGTCACCAGGCAAGCACGGCTATTTGACAGTGAAATATTTGACAGCAGCATATTTGGGGGTTCCTGGATGGTATGTATGTACCCTGCATGACTGCACCTGGTACATACTGCAAACTGCTGCAGGAATCTCTTTCCGGAGGCTGTTGAGCAGGGCAGGAGCCATATTCTCCCATCTCTCAGCTCAGGGGACTGCATGTGAATGTGGTGATGCGTGAAACCTTCAGGACGGTGGTCTCTAAAGGGTTACGGCTAAAATGTCTGTAGAAAATCAGCTTTAAAATGTTATACAACAAAACATGTTATTGCTGGTATTTGAGTCAGGCTTGATAATGCATTTCAGGCGAAAATATTTCTTTGATTGTCACAGAAATATGTGGAGAGCCAAGTGTTTGCTTTCAGTGTGCAGAATATATTTGGTTGCATTTCATTACCAGAGGCTAATTGTCTGAGAAACAGTTTTCACATCCAGAATTCCTGATATGGTGCAAAAAAAAAACCAACCCAGAAAGGCTACTGGGAACCAAGAAGCCTTATGTTGCTGATTATTTAGGAGTGAAGGATTAGTAGTGGCAGTCAGTATTTAGGCACTTTTTGAAAGAAATGTAGGTTAGTTCTTGGATTGATGTGGGTGCCCAGCAATCCTGCCCAGTGCTGAAGTTAAAGCACCACGTGTGTACTCTGCTGTTTGTTTATAAATACCTCAATAACCGTTTTCAGTAAAATATGGAAATTCCTTCATTCTGTAGCTGCTCTCTGTTAGATCATTAAGCATGTCAATACAGCTGAACAATCAAACGGGGAAAAAAATGGTTTAATCTGCTTATGCTGGAGTGCTTATTTATTACAATCATTCATCAACAAGACCTGAAAAAAAAGGGGTTTGATTATATCCATTGGTTAAATACCGCGTGGCACACAAATGTGGCAAACACAAGAAAAAGATGGGCATCCTGCCTGATAAAGAATTACACTGGAAGTGAAAGGCTGACCTACAGTCAGCAAATGTTAATCATTTTTACACCAAAGTGAGTGTAACGTTTCTATAGGGAAATTACTTCAATCTGGTCAGTGCAAGGAGCAGTTTGTATAATCGGATTGCAAATAAGGTTTGATCACATTCCAGCTTAATCTACTCTCTGAGCACCATTTACAGCACTAAATCAAACACTGGGAAGCTGCAGGTGCTGCTTTACAGTCATTACACCCAAGGGGCAGGGACTTGGTAATAAACAGCAAATAAATTGAAGCACTGACTTGCCTGCTACGGGGCATTTCTAATTATCCTCTAGTTTAGCTGGAAATTGTCATGCTCTCATCACAGCCTATTTTAACTGCTGCTGAATAAGTGTGACACTTTTAGACTGAATTAACTGAGAATATGAAGAAATGCCTTTTTTTTTTTTTTTTTTTTTTTAATGTTGGATCAGAAGTAACTTGCTAAGATCCAAGGAGGACATTCTGTTTTCATGTCTCTGTGCTGGAAGTAGAAACCTAACAACTGTAAGCCTCATATATTTTAATTATGGGCTGAAGACCTACTGAAATGAACAGCACTTGTCATGATAGCACGCACAAACAGGCTGGTAAGTAGATCTGCAGCCTCCTGTGCTGATCCAGGATGGCTGGTGGTGGTGTTTCCCAGCAAAGTTGATCTTGAGAATGAACGGTGATTAACAAAGCAGCATGCTGTTGTTGTGATATATTTAATAAGTTTAAGGAGAAGGGAGGAAGATAAGACCCCTAGCTTGTAAAAAAAAAAAAAAAAATTTGTTTGTAAATGCACAGGTAATTGCAGTTATTAAAAGCCACAAACATCTTAGCCATTTATGATTCCTCCAGATCCTCCCACCCGGGTTTCATTCTAGTAACTTGTCAACACAAGTAATATTCAGGAGGAATGTTGATATAAAAAGACATCTCTGCTGGGAAGTAGGGCACTGTAGCAGCAAAGGTATGTAATCCACCTTGATGAGGGGTGATGTGGTGATCATTTGCAGTACTTCTAATAGGATGTGTGATATGCAGGTAGCCTGACAGCTGCAGTTACGAAGCTGCTGTACAGCTCAAACCCAAAACTAAATGGTTTTCTGTAGAGGTGGGGGGATACAACAGGGCTGATGCTAGGAAGCTTTCTAGCTTTTCCAACTAGAATGAAGCTAGCTGTAGCTAGCTAAGACATATTTTTAAAAGACATAATTGTGTAGTTTTCTAAACCAGATTGAAATACCAATTTGTGATCATATTTTTATGCAGATGCAATGCTTTTTATTAATATACTGTGAAATAAGATTCATAACCTTTAGGTAAATTGTTCCCTTCAATATCCCTAAAGTAGTGTTTAACAGGTAATAGTAACGAATGCAATTGGATCACAGCTCTGCAAATATTCTTTTTCCACTTGCTAATGAACAAGAGACAGTAGAAGAAGCCTTGGATTTGCAGCTTTTAGGACTTCAAACAATTAATAGCATAAATGATTTATTACAGGAAAAATATATAACTGCCAGTTTTACAGATCTCACTGGTTCGCCTTTAGAGGGGACAAGGCAGGAGATAGATAGCACTGTAGAGTGCAGCGTAGCTCCTGTTGTCTGAGCTACAAATAGTCTCGGCTCACTGACCTCAACTTCCAGACTCCAAGGAGTGAATAAGGACTGCCTGACCACTGGGCCACAGTATTTATTCCAGCAGAGGGTAAATGTATCTTTTCTGCTGGATATATGCAGTTGCAGACTGGAATGATGCTGGAGCAGAGACTGCCCTAGTGCCCAGTGAAATACTGTTGGAATTTCTATATCAAACAGAGGAGCAGGGGCTGTAAGTGTCTGATTTGAGCTATTTTATGGGAAGAGTAGGCTATAATCGAGCACAGAAGATTAAAATAGTTAAAGGGCTAGAAAGACTGAGATCTCTGTTGGGTCCAGTCATTTTCTACCCACCAATTAGGCTTCAAAACTGCATATTTATTTGTAGATGTTATCACAGGGGCACAAAGCATTATCCCACCCTTAACACTTGGTGTTTTTTTCCCCCCAGATAGCTACTGTTATTTCCAGTGGCCACAGCCAGGGCCACTCAACATTAGCTAGAAACTTTATTTTATTTTTTTCTTATGGAAATGCAAAGAATGTTCCTTTGTTACATGTTGATTTGGTATGGTATCTGCATTTAAAGTGCCTCCATGTTGTAGATGAGCTATGCTTTTCACATTATGTTCTTTCTTTTGGTTTTCAGGCAAATTAATTAACATGATACAGAAAAGGGAGAATACAAATGCTGAAGCCCTCACTTTAAGCCCTCATACTCTTTTGTTCTCCATTATTGCACCAAATTATTTAATTGGGTCTCTCTGATTGTGCACAGACACAGAAAAGAACACAGCCTATTGTGAGAAGCCCTACAACCATAATGCAGTATCAAATTCAATTCCCATCAAAAGTGCTTGCTGCTAAAAGCCTGTACTGTGGCTGCAGATTAATGAAGATCTGCATTGAGCAAAGTGGTGGTCGTAGAGACATTATTTTTCTCCAATAGAAGGCCTATTCTTGAAGAACAATAAAAGCATAGAAAAGCGTTAGTCTGCTTATGGATGGAAATAAATCAAAATGAATAAGAGGGTTGATGGAAATAGTCTGAAAGCAGTAGAGTGGAATTCTGAAAATACTGTTTTTGTTTTGTAAGGATTTTTTTTCCCATAGTCTCTCAAAAATGCTGCTTGATGGAGGCTCAAAAGCCTTGGAGTGAAGGACAAATTTGAAAAATCAGAAACTAATTGCAGAAAATCAGCATTTCAAAAATGCATTTTTTTCTGCAGAAATGTTGCACAGATTCCAGACTCAAAATAAGAAAAAAAACCCCAAAAGTAAAGAAGAAGGAAAATCAATCGTGTTAACTAATACATGACTCTGATCCAAAGAACAACCAACAGCTCTGAAACAGTCACCTTCAGATGAACTCTTCTTTTTTCCTTCCTCTTGCCACAATTCTGTACATGTGGTTTTGGGTGGGTTTTTTTTCTTCTTTCAGTGTCAAAATCAACTTTGTGCTTCTTTGTGTCAACTATTAGGGCCAAACCCCAGTGTACTTACCAGCAATAAGAATGTTGCCATCAAATGTAGGTGGACAAACATGTGACAGTAATACTAAGCAATGTCTTTTTAGAGCCACATGGTTGCTCTGTTTGTACTTAGAGGTGGTATCATTTAAGTGCTGGATTTCTCAGTGCTGGATGGGCTTGAACAACGAGCAGAATCCTTGCAGAAAGCAAACAGGTCATGCTGCAGTCAGTGGTGGAAAGCTGGTCACTGTCAGGCTGCGCAGAGAGGAGGGGACTCACACTCAAATCACGTAAGGTCACCCACCACATGGAGACACCAAGGCTAGGATGCTGAGCAGTCTGAGTCTCCTCTCTGTAAGTCTTTCCTCCTCTGCTTTGACTGCATTAAAAAAGCCATTTGGATTCCTGACTTGGGTAAAATGTTGGGTGCCTAAAACGAGGTCAGATGAACCTGAAAGAGAGATATCAATTTTAAATACTTAATTCCCTTGCACAACCAGACTGAGTGCCTGATTTATAGCAGTTTACTCAGCAAGTGGTTCCACCTGTAAACTGAGGATACATGTTTAGAAATAAGAAATCCAGAAGCAGACCCAGGACAACAGATGCTTTAGTTTCATTGCATTAGGCTACTTTATACCAGGTCTTTCAGGCCCAAGTCACCCACAGAGCTGAATCCCTTCTTTGAGAAGAATGCCCATTCTTCACAAGAAGTCATTGGTGTGAAAGACACAGAAGTAACAAAACTTCCATCCAGAGCTGGAGTAGCTGGTGAAGTGATTTGGTGCATTGCTCTTATTCAGAGGCCTACAGTGACTTTTCTTCTGTGATAAACTTCCTCATGTTGAATTATGCTGGCCTATTCAACCCATTAATTTATACAGGGTAAAACAGAGTTCATCATAGCCATTGAGTGAGAAGAGATGGAGGTTCTTCTCAACTGGTATTCAAGAGTGCGTCCTGAACCCACCTTACAGACTTAGAGTTTCAGCAGGCACCTAAGGTTTACATAGCTGCTTGCTATAAGTGTATTGGCAATGGAAACAAAGTGGAGATGGTTTTCTTCATCTGCTTTACCCTGGATTAGATCACATGAAGCAGCTTTGAATTATACTTTAGAATAATTTGATATTGAGCTAGATTCTGCTCTTTCTTGTTATTCATTAGTATCTCTCAGTCCAAGCTCTATGTTGATGAGAAGATCTTCCAGAACAGCTCCAAGGAGCTGTGTTCTTCTGGTTATACATGTAGAGCAACTAAACTTGAAAAATGCTTCCATTTTTGAAATGTCTCAGCCCCAACACCCTGTACTGTCTTGGAAAAGCTGCGCTTGCTTATCCAGACCTTGCTTCTCTGATTTTTAGGGTTCTGTGAAGAGGAATCTGGCTTGGAGGCACTGTAGATGTTGCGTGGGTCTAAAGGCAGGAGTTCAGAAATTGATGACAGAGGCTAGGAACTTGTTTGGGAATGGTCTGGGTATAGGCAGCTGTAGCAATAGCTCAGATCTGTGCAGGATGTGGACTGTAACTAGGCAGCTTAGGATACACATCATGTTTACATTAGCCTAGCTCTGTTGTGTGCAGTCTTATGATCTTTACACAGACTTAAGAGCTGCTAAATGGTTATGTTGAATAAAACCGCCTGAAAATATAAGAAGGTTAGCCATAGCACATGCTTTCTCAACAGAAGGAGTCAATGGCTGTGACATACACTGGGTATCCCACATTTCTGTATGGTCTGAAGGAGACAGCACAGGACTAGAGACCCATGCTTTTCTGGAGATATGGCTGGAAGCCAGCGGGACACTTCATGATGCCCAAAGTAACATCATTGCTTCTACATAAAGGAGTGCCCAGCTCCTTGTCAGTGCTGTATCATGGGCCTGTCCTGTGTCAGCAAAGGACACCCAATTTTAACTGCTGAGTTACACCAGTTAAAATTGACAGACTGAACACATTTTGTAGCACAAACAACATAAAGTGTTTGGTTTATTGTGCTTGGTTTGTTCCCTCTTACTAAACTTTCTGGTTTTGGTGGCTGATGATAGCAGTCTAGTCTGGGTTTTAGGCAGCGTCGATGTTCACCACCCTCTCCATCATCAACCTCTCCTCATCATCCTCTTCCCAAATACCTGTGGTGAACCTCACTCTGAGATCCGTGAGGCAAACCCTGCTGCTGGGAGAGGGATTTGCTGTGTGGGTAGCCTTGCTCCTGGGTGTTCGCCAGCGTGTGCAGTGCAGACACAGTAGCCTAAAACTGCTGGTGGCTGAGACAGTCCCAGGTGCTCAGAAACTGACTTATTCCCCCATCTCCACAGGAAGGAAAAGCATTTTCCTTCACTAAGAAGATGCTTGGAGATGATTTTGAACAGCCTGAAATGGGAAAAGAAGGAGACACTCACTGTGCACCTTTCTAAGGTCACCAGGCTGCAGGCTTCAATGATCTAAGTTTTTGGTATGACCATAGAATGGTTGGAAGGGACCCTAAAGATCATCTAGTTCCAACCCCCTGCAATGGGCAGGGACACCTTCCTCTAGACCAGGGTGCTCAAAGCCCCATCCAGCCTGGCCTTGAACACTGCCAGGGATGGGGCAACCACAGCTTCTCTGGGCAGCCTGTGCCAGTGTCTCACGACCCTCACAGTGAAGAATTTCCTCCTAATACCTAATTTAAATCTCACCTCTCTCAGTTTCAAGCCATTCCCCCTTGTCATATCGCTATGTGCCTTTGTAAAAATCCCTCTCCAGCTTTCTTGTAGGCCCTTTGATATCCCTTCTCATTTTTCAGATCAGGTTCCCAGCACTGTCAGGTTAAAACTGACTTGAACAATGGTAGGTCTCACCGTCTGAAACTTTATGCTTCTTTCTTGGAAGTTTTACAGGTATGAAACACTAGAAAGAAGATCATAAACTGCCACCAGCCCGTGCCAGTAGACAGGGAAGCAGGTATGGGAGAGGGCTGGGTGATACAAGGACAGGATTCTGTCACTGCCGGGGGGGAGTCCCTGGTCTGAGCCCTGTTATCTTTGGTAGCTACAAAGCAACTGCATTTTAGTCTTGCAGGGATGTGAGAAGCTGCAAGAGTTTGTGGCTATACTCCTGTCCTCATTAGGTCACATGGAGTTTATAATCCCCACAAGCCATGTCAAACAAATTAATTACCTTGGATGGCAGTATGCATGTGGTAACTGATTTTGTGCCTGACACTTAAATACTCCTGCAAAACCCTAACCCAAGACTAATAAAACATCATATGGAATCTCTTTGCTCAGCTTGTTTGTTCAGACAAGAAAGCAAACTAAGTCAAGTCATACAAAAGTACACTGAGCTCAGATGTAGCTCCCTCACCATCTCACTGAAATCATGGGCTTCTGCTAGGAAACAAGTGGTGTAAAATGACATTTACGGATTTATATACCTGCTTTTGTTCTAATGAAATGAAGGTATGAGGGAAAATCGACCCCATACTGGGAGAGAATCTCCAGCCTTTGCTGCAGCCTACCTGATCACTCCAAACTCGGTACCTGAACAGTACATTTCTGATACCGAATTATCTTGCCATGAATTCTTCAGTAGGTCTTCTAAGCTGCAGGATTTGAGGGCTAATGACTAAAGTTTCTAATCAGGCAATTCCTTTCTTGGGAAAAACTTCCCTCAAATGCTGTGAGCATCTCGTGCCTGCAGTGTCTTCAAAACATCTGTCTCTAGCAACAAAGGCACTTTAGCCATAGTGAGCTTTGCACTGTGTTATAACTTTCATATTACCCTTTGCACAGCCATTTTATTTCAGCGGTATGCTGTGTGTCATTCACTGCGAGTTTACTTCATTCTCTGGATTCATAGCTGATGCTCTCTGGACCATAAAATTTCAGCTGCAAAACCAGAACATCTCATTATTTCTGAAATATCGAGCTTGTATCTTCTTGATAAATAATTCCTACTAGTATAATGTATCAGACTAAAACATATTTTCTGAGGCCAGTGAGGTTAAAGCGGCAATCTCACCTTTTTTAATTTTTTTGCCCTGAAGACAGTGATTTCCATATATAGAGTGACCCCGGTTTGTGTTGAACATGGGGAATGAGGATGAAGCATGAAACGACACATATTGCTGTCAGAGATTTGAAATGAGGCCTGCTAACCTGTAGGCAGCCTTACAGGACTAATCAGTCCCTCACATTACCAATGTATTCAGATTGCTGCATGCGGCAGCCAGCAACGGCCGGGGAAGTTTTCTTTTTTTATCACTGCCATTGACAAACATTACATTTTAATGTGATTCTCCCCTGCCATCCACTGCCTGAAAAAAACAAACCCAAATCTTTTGACACCATATCTCTGAGACACTGGTCTCATCTGGTTTCCTTGATGCTTGAAGAGTGGGTGCGACTGTGTTGATTTGCTTTTGAATATACATTAGTCAGCAGTGCTTAAACAGCCGATAACATTTTTTTTTTTCACTCTTGTAGCTGACAACACAAACTCTTTTGAATTCATCTTGTTTCTTAAACTTTGCCTGTGAAGTTTAGAGGAGCTTAAGACACCTGAGCTGAGTTTGTTTGGAGATGACGGAAGATGCGTGAGCAGGTATGAAAGACACAGCCTGTCCTTTGTTGGCAAGATTTTTCTTCTTTATAGTATTCTAAGCATCAGTCAAAGCATTAGCAAAAGAGCCTCTTGAGTCCGTAAACTCCTGACTTTCCCATTCAGAGCACGCACCCAGCAAAGACTAGTTTTACCCTTTTGTAAGACAGAAGTTCCAATGCTGGAAAAATGTAATTTAAATATACTCTCTCAGATTGCTGTTGAACTAAATGCAATTTCATCTACAGGCAGTGGTATTTCTTGTGTTCTTGGTATTTGTTATGTGATGACTCTCCATTTCAAGGTTTTGCACAGAGAGATGAAAACGGAAAAGGAGAGACACCCCCCCCCAAAAGTCCTACTGTGTAGTAGCCACTTAGTATTTGAATCCCTTCAAGTGAGGATTATATTACCAGGCTTTTGGGGTGGAAAAAGGCATAGTAGGAAGAGATAGGTCAGGGCTGTACTTGCCTCTAGTCTCAGTCCAAGCAGAAATCCACCTGGAAATGTCCTCTACCTCCTGGCATGCTAATCACACTCCTTGGTTCCTCCATCCCTCTGCAGGATTTCTGTTGGATCTGGGATCCATGAGGGTTGCTCGCTGATACTGTTTTGGAGCTAACAGCAACACAGTGAAACCTGGAGCAAGGAGGAAGAGTAGCCATCAGTGCCGAGGCCCAGCACATTACTTGCAGGTTTAGCATCTCCAGCACTAGTCCCCCTGTCTTGGCCTCCTAACTCCCATTGCATCCTGTCCACAAATCCCTAAGACATGGGTTTTGCTCTTGTTCAGCCACTAACCTTCCTCCCAAAGGAATAAAGCAGTGACGTGGTCTCTGTCTCTACATCAGCACTTTCTCCCTATTTGGGATCCTTTGTAGGAGCTGAACAGTGGAGCTTACATAGTAGCTGGCTATATTTGGTTATGGGCTTGTTTAAGGATTGGTGTCATAAACAAAATAAAGCAATGCTCATCTTCAGAAGGTGCTGCTGCAGGGTGGCTCAGGATGAGGTGATCCACCCTCTCTCCCAACTCTGGGCTGTGCATTCCTTTCCCCTCCCTTCTTCTGGCACCAGTGTTTATCCAAACCATTAGTGAGCTAGCTCCAGGCAGGAAACTAGCCAAAATCTAACTCAGTATTAAAAAAACCCCAAAAGAATGGAAACTTAAAACTGTTGCAGAACCTGTCCTAAATGTGCTTAGCAGCTCTTGGAGATAATGAGCATCCCACAAGTTCAGACCCAATCTTATCTTATCTTGGAGAAAAGGGAGATGAGGAGAAGATACGCTGGCCTGGAACAGCGATTCCCCAGTTTGGTGCGTCCACAGTGCATCCTTTGGCATGGTGCTCAAGCCAGCTCCATAAAGAGCAGCTCTAGCAATGGCAGCAGTATGATCACATCAGCACAGTGCCTTAGCTTGATGATCCTGCTGAGGGGTAGCTCTAACCTGGCAAAGCTGGCCAGCCAAGGCTATGCCATGTCACAGGTCTCCCTGAGGTGTTGTGTACCTGCCAGCCCTGGGGGGACATGTTGGATATGCTGGTCACTTTGGGTAGCACTGCTCATCCATACGTGGGCAACCACACTGAGCACGGGACCTCCATTGGGATTAGATGCTGCTGAGAGCCAGTCACCCTATGGATGCTCCAGCAGATGCTCCTCAAGCTCACTTCCTCAACATAGAGATCAAATCCCCACCTTGTCATTATGTGTCATTTCTCAGCGCTTTATTCCCTCTCAGAAGGATTTACCTGGAGGCTCAACTTAGCGCAAAACTCAAAAGCAGCTCTGGGGAAATGTTTACTCCTCATGAAACAGAAAAAGAGAAAGTTCCCACTGAGGTTTTACATGGGTGTTATTTTTTCCCCTTGTGTAATGTATGCAGTCGAAATTTTTTTTTCCCCTTGAAATAAAAGAGCTTCAAAGGCAGTTTAAATAAATAAATAAGCTTGATGAAATGATAGAATTTTTCTGGAGGAGAGATCATCAGCAAATTCATTTTAGATTCTTTTTTTTTTTTTTTCCTAAACTATGGCATCTTGTTTTTAAAAAGATGTTTGAAGTCTTTGAATTTGCCCCTTGGACCCATTTAAATCTGATTTCTAATCCCTTAGTCTCTGTAATCATATGAAGCCTCTATTTTGGTATTATCATTTGAGTCCTAAGTATTTGCCAAATGCCTACTGTATCATCAAATATTTGCCATATAGTTGTGATTAAGATGTAGAGCCCTCAAAAGAGGTTGATAACAGTTTAAACAACTTTGGAGTAAATTAAGGGATTTAAAGGATTAGAAAAGAGGTAACAGATGTTAAATGTGTTCAGATTTTTTTTAAGTTTTGTTGATTTTTAAACACCTGTAACAAACAATGAGATACAAAGGTGTTCTTGCTTCCTACATTTGCGATTTCCAAACAACTAAAAATCGGGTATCCCTGTCATCATTCAGCAGGGTATTTCACCTCCAAACTCCACCATTCAAAATCTCTATGAAGTTGACCACACTCTAGCAAGGCAGAAACAAAACCCATGTGATCCCAGACCCTGCAATCTGGGCAGGGGAGCCAAAAATGTATGCTGCAGTAGGGGCATTTGTTTTCATCCTCCTTTAAATAAAGGCTCGAGGCATCAACTCACTCCAGCTGTGCAGCTCTTTGCTGCAGTGGGTGCTGTGAAGGCCCTTTCCCAAAGCCATAGAGGGGGAAAGGGGAAGGGGAGGATGGGGAGAAATGACCAGGTCTTGGTCAGAACGGCACCAGGCCACCACTTGGGCACATTACTGTACCTGGGGGCTGGGCAATGCCAACAAAGGAGCCATTAAAGACTAGATTGGCTTTCAACTGGAAACCTCAGTATGGGTTACTCTCTTGTTAAATTAATGGGGGTTTATCTCAGAAAGAGAGTTCGTGGCTGGGCCCTTGATTTATCTCAGAGATCTAAAATTTTAAAAGCCCACACAAAAGCTTCTTCCCACATGTTTCATTTTATCCCTGTGGAGAAGTGGGTTTTCCAAACCTGAGAGAGCTTTTCTCAGCCACACAAGAAAGCTCTTCTGGTTCAGGCACTCAGCAGATTAACAGTTATTATTATTTCTTAGGGCAGCAGCCATAATGTGAATGTGGTGTTGCAGAAAGACTGGGTGAGTAGTTCTTATCCTAACATGCCTAGAGTCTAAAAAGGCAAATAGAAATAGGGTACCTTGTTGTAGCAAACGGTGACCAAGCATGTTTGCACAGACAAGAGGGTTTTTCTCGGATGACCAGGATAAGGATCCTGATGGAGCTGCTGCACCATTGAACACATTCCAAAATGAGAGCGGAGCAGATCTGAACTTGGAAATAAAGTTCTCACCTGGCAGCAGCTGGGAAAGTGTAAGACCACACCTGAAATGGTGTGTTTATACCAGGTGCTGTTTTACAAGATGGGCATCAGAGCAGGAGAAACAGAGCAGAGAAGAGTAACAAGTATGAGAGGAGGCCTCAGGTGTTTCAGCAGGGAAGGGAGGTTAAGAAAACAGACACTGCATTCATTGCAAGAGAGGAGGCAGACAAAAGGGACTGTGCAATGAGATACTGAGAAGTGGCAAAAAACTAGATGCCAAGGATGTGAGAATGGAACACAGAGCTGAAGGAAGAGAAGACAAGGTTTTCACAATGTTTCTGCACACTCTCTCCCTATAGAGGGTAATTAGCATGAGGAACACCGTTAACGCACAATTGTCAGGCAGTCCTGGACCTGTTTACAACACAACGGTTTGCTGCACTGGCATGAGAATCTGCAAAACCTCTTGGAAACCTCCTTGTTAAAACTCTCTCACCAAACTGGGGGTTATGTGACAGAGACAAAATCAAAAAAGCTGAGACACAAAATACATTTCAGTCAGCAAGGGACATAAGAAGTGACCAAAAGTTCTTCAACACAACAGAAATAAAAGGAGAATAATTGGAAGTACAATACTGATTAATAAAAGTCAAAGGAGAGCAAGTAAGTGATGAGGCAGAGCAGACTGAAGTTCACCATCTAATTTCCTGTGGCCTTCTTCTCCCTTGCCCCTCCCCCCAAAAAAGGCAAATTGTGTACAGTTATTTATCAAAATTAATTTTTAGGAGGAAACAGGAAGTCCAGCCAGGATAACAAAACCAAGTCACGTTGCAGAATAGTTCTGCTGGGTAAATAGTCAAGCTAAAGGGGACACAGTTCATGCTACAGCACCACAGAAATTATTTGTGGTCACCCACAAGGCAATGCTGAGCTACCTACAAGGCAAGCTTTGGTACCTACTGCTGGATGTGATGGCGACACTGCGCTGAGATTTTGGACTGCTAAACTGGGCTCTAATCTCCACACTGGGCAGACAGTGAGGCGTGGAAGTGCTGAAGTCCTTTATTAGACCTAGCTCACTGCTATTTTGGCTGTGAAATTAATTTTCTAGTTTTTACAGGATAGTCATACAATAGTTACTATAGACATACATAGTTACTCTGAGGGAGGAGAAGAGGTAAACTTAGCGTTAAGTCAGCTGTCCTGCAATAACTGCCAGTGTGCTAGTTCTTACTGTGGGATACATGCAGGAGAGTTTCCTCCTCAGCAAGTAAATGAGGGGTAAACAGGCAGCCTAGAGAGGGAGAATTTGCTGCGGACAGAGGAGCAATTAAAGTGAGCTAGCTTTGAGCCACATTCACACTTTACTAGCCGGCCGTAATTAGTTCCCATATCCATATACTTAGTGCTAGGATGAAGACAAGTATTTCTAAGGACATATCTTTCCCTTTTGTATTCAACAGGCTGCGCTTTAGGATATGGTCTGTCAAAAGAATCACATGGCTTAATTGGTCTTCTAAGGCTGTTTGCCTTCATTCCTTGATTATTGTCACAAGTGAGCATTTACCTGGCAACTCATGAGTTACTTCACTAGGGCATCACAGCAGATGTGTTTCTGGCAGAAGAGAGTAGAAGCTGTGAGAATACAGAGGAAATCTTCTGGAGAGCCTTGAGTAAAATACCAGAACCATACTCTGAATATGAAAAAGAGGAAAATAAGCACTGAGACCAATTTCCAAGCCAAGGGACTTGGAAGTCGAGTCAAGACCAATAGACTTTGGCCTGCATCCTAAGGAAGATGCGTACAGTAGTGTGTTGGAGGACTTTTACTCTGCATGCTTTGGACGAATCTGTGTTGTCAAACTCATTTAAACAGTCTTCTTGGAGTTTTGTAATCTTTCCCCCCCGTCAGTCTCTGTGATATTTCTGAAGAAAAGTAGAAGTTGTGATGCATCCTTGACAACCTGCTGTCCAAACCAGCCACCAAGAGCTTTTCCCAGTCATAGATAGCGGAGCCATCAAGATCTTTTGGAGCTTGTCTGTGGGATCAGGACTTTTCCTCCTGCGTCATTTCTGGCCAGAAGCAAGCAGCTAGTAATTGCAGCACCCTTCTACAAGAGGAAGCAAATAGCTAGCGAAGCAGAAAGCCACTCAGAATGTCTGGGTTCAGGCAAAAGAGTGTGCAGAAACCTGGGGTAAGCTGGATGCTGAGGCTCCCATGGCAGCTGCTGGAGATCTGGGGTTGAGGGAGCTCAGGGGGAGCCAAGCAGCTCTGTCTGGGCAGAGCAACAGCTCCTCAGGCTTTGCCAGCATAGACACCCAGCTCTTGGGCAGCCACCCCATTGTGAACTCCTTGCTCAGGAGGTAAATCCCATTCTTCCAGTTGTGATGAGCTGTGCCTGGTCCTCAGGTCATGCTCATGCAGCACAGCCCCTGTCAGCCTCCCTCATGGTGCATATTTCTCTCTTCTCACCCTGCTAATTAATGTCAATGGGAGCCTTTCTATTGATTTCATCAGATGAGGAAATGAATAAACCTACCAGCAAAGTGCCTGTACTGGCTGGCATGGAACAATTTGGAAAGGTGCTGTTTGCTAGAACAATGCCCCCCAGATGAACTGTGGGCTTTCTACAGCCCTAACCAAATACAGTCATGCTTCCCAAATATTACACCCTGTCCTGATTAGATTTGTTGATTGCTGCTTTCAGTTATCCTTTTGTAAACCAATACTGCCCGTAAATTTAGGTGGAGGTGACGACAACAACCTTTTGCATAATGTGGGGAAAAAATCCTGCACCAGCCCCTGGTGATCTGCCTGGGTAGTTTGTTTTATTGGATTTTGTGATATTGAGATGGTTTGGCAACTGTTGGCCTGTCAGATTGAGAGGTCACTCACCAGCCTCCATCAGAGATTTAAAAGCACTGCGAGGAAACTCCTTATGTCAATTTGACTCAATTTGCAAACTAATGAGTTAAGCCCTCCCAATGCATTTAGGGTCAGCTCAGATCTATTTGGGAAATGTTTGACTATTAGCATTTAAAGCTTCAGATGTGCCAAGCCCCATTTCCCCCTCCTGCTCCCCAGCCCTCCCCAGGTTGCTCCCTCCTTTAATTTCCCTGCAGGTTTTAGAAAGGATGCATTAAATTAAAATCACTAGCTGTTTTGTGAGCAGTCTTTTGTGACCAGTAATGAATGTAACGAGTAAAAAAGGATAGGGAAAACAGGATGATTAAATGATGCTGGGCTGTTTTTCACCCAGCAGTTTGCAATGTGACACAAATGGACAATTGGGGCTTTTCTTTTCCCATTAATTTGTATCTGTGTTTGCACTTGTCACATAAAAACCAGACTATTTACTAAAACATGAGGTAGGTAACAGATGTCACCTCCTTTGGAGCTGAACCTGATTGACCTTACATCTGATAGTACAGTTGCGCAATGTTATTTTGGATTTTCTCAATGTTGGACAGAGCCCCAAGCACTATGACAGCTAGACTTTACTCTCCTGTGCCTTTAGAAGGATTGGTATCCTGTATTGTGTGCTTACTGTGTTTTATAGAAATACAGCAGTCATTTTGAAACATTTTTCCTACCAGCACTGAAATGTGGTCAGCTTTCAAACATATTAGATTCCTTCCTACTGTCTTCTAATTCCCATGAACTCCACAAAACAACCCACCACGTGACAACAGCCATGATTCAGTAGCCTACCTCAAAGCTCATATAACTGTATGTACACAATTTAAAAGTGAAGTGCTGTTGTATTTTGGTGGGATTTGCACTGAGGATTTAGGCAGGAATGGATGTAGAGTTCTTGGAAAGCACCCTGTAGTACAGTCCTGCCTGAGGTCTTGGAAATGAACACCATAATGGCTAAATGAAACTGTGTAAAATTGAGTCTATGGGAGCAAAGGCATGCTCCATCCAGTGTTTCACTAAATGTATATTTGTAATGGGAGCACTTGTCACTCTTAGGGACCTAATAGGAGGCTGAATCAAGGACTGGTCTGGCTGAAGCAATCTACAGTCAAGGTCAAAATCCTTACAGAGTGCCTTTGCAATAATCCTCACAGGGACATAGAGCAGTAGTATTTAATTCAGAATTAGTAGAAAGAAGCTGAAGTTGGACAGTGTGTAATAGATTTAAAAAATGGACTTGGATCCACAAAGAAATCAGGTCTTTTTAACATGATTTTTTACAGCTGCTTCACCATGTGAAATGGTAGGTCCTGTAGCTCCAATGGGGCTCTTACGAGAGTCATCATTGCCAGAGACAAGTGTCATGTGCAGTCAACTGCAATACTTTAGCAACAGGCAACCTTACCCTACTACTAAGTAAACTCTTCATCCAATTTCCATTTCAATTTTATCGTTGCTGCTGACACAAGTCATTAAAATGCACAAGCTAGTTTCACAATTATTCATTCAAATAACACTTAAAATTGTAAGGGGTATTCTTGCTCTTGAACTTGCTGAGCTGCCATCCACACCTCACTGAAATGCTCCTTGAAAAAGACACCGATTAGAAAGTGGCCTTTCCATCCTGATTCCCTTCTGCTTAAAATCTGTTTCTGTTCACAGGAGGAAAATGAACTCTCATGCAAATAAGGCAACAACGGTAAATAGTTTTTGTTTTGTTTTTGTTGAATGGGAAAACAAACTTTAATTTGAATACTAAACCATCCAGAATATCTAGCTGAAAACATGTTTTTATTATTTACATTTCTAGGTTTGGCTTGTTATGCTCCTGGCATATCTATTCATATCTCTTGCAATATTTTTTCATTTCATATATTAATATTTAATATTCTTTATACATTGTTCAACCTTAATGGTTGTCTAATTTCTGTTTTTCATCCACAGAGAAGCTATTAATTTATGAGCATATAGGGCAGTAAGTAATAATTTGCATGAATGCCTTGAGCAGATATGCTTCCATAGGCCTCCCATAGCATAGACTTTGGAAAGGGTGATACCATCTATTGGCCAAGCTTCAATGAACACTCTTTACAAGAAGAAGAAGAAAAAAAGTTTTTTAATCCATAAAGAAGTCTACTAAGTGAAAAATCAAGAGAGATGACAGGAACTGGATTATTCCTAGGGTTTGTTTGTCTTTTTTTCGCCTTTATTAATGTGTTGAATATATTCCTGTGGTTTAGAAAGCATCGCAGAAACTGAAGTTTTCTGTACATCTTCAGGATTTACAATGTGCATTAAAAAAGAATCCCAAACACTGGCTGGCCTGCAGGGACATCCCCACTCCTGGTGTTCCCAGCCACAGTCTGAGACTCTCTTTTTCAGAAAGTCAGAGATAATTTACACCCTGTGGTAAGACTAACATCTGAATCCTTTTTCACAGAGAGATGTCAATGCAAAGCACTAATAATGTTCACCATATATTACAGTCCCCAAAAGATGCAAATGAAGTAAATAATGGAATTTATTTTGCATTCTGTTGAGCATGGGGTGGAGAAAAAACATTGTTGGTAAAATGCATGTTTTCTGTCTTCAAATACAGCCCATTAGAGCATGTAAAACTATTTGCTCTGAATAACTTCACAAGTACAAAACATTTCTTATGAAAGAACTTTCTGAACAGTACACTCAAGAAAATATCAAAAGTTTTGCAATCACACATCAACAATGTTTTCTAAATGGAAGTGTTGAAACTTTGATTTCAACTTGTTGAAGTCACCAAGTCCTGATTTAATTTTTTCAGTGATTTTCTGTATTACAATTTGACTTTAAAAATTTGAATGGAACAAATATTTTTTTTTAATTTTTTTTTTTAATTGGCAGAGGTGTAATAATAGTTCCATGACTTGATATTGCAATATGATCAACGGATCCAAGCACGTTTTAAAAGGTTGGAATTTCCTGTGGAACAGAAGCCTTTATTTTGACAAAGTTTTCTTGAAGGTTGGAGCTCTCTATTTAGTGTAGGTACAACTGAGTAAAGTCCTGCAAACAACAAAGCCTCCCCAACACCATGCAGGGATAGGAAAGGAAGAAAATGCCTGGCGGCTGGCAGGTATCCTTCGAGGGTTACTACAGTGCATTCTCCCATAATATTGTATTTATGCAGAGGAGTTGGTCTGTGTGATCCTTCCATTTTAAGAGTAGAAAAAGAGCCCTGTCCACCAAGCAGAAGTTACTCCAGAATGTCCTGCAAAACATCTTCTTTGCCAACAGGTATCACCAGAGCCACCTGAATGGTGTGGTCATGCACGCAGGAGTAACAGTAGAGACTGACTGAGGAAGTGCTCACCATCCAGCACATGGTCCCAGCTTTCCTAACCAAAGAAGTAGCTGTCTGTGTGTGAGGTGTGGATCTGTGGGGTGAAGTCACAAGGGATGATAAAGGAGCTTTTAGGGTGCTGTTTGCCTGACTCCATCCGAGACTGCTGTACTATCACACATTATATGCTAAGCGTGCCCCCTTGTCTCCACTTGAGACATAAGTATGTAGAGAACAAGACTCATGCTCTCTCTCATTCTCTTTAATAAGATGATGTTTGTTAACTTACTTTAACCTGATTTTCCTGGCATTTATACACTGGGAGAGTGGTGAAGTCCAGAAGCAAAGGCTCGATTTAGTTGCTGAAGTGCTTCTGTGTAGCATCTCAACTGGGTTGAGAGAGGGTTCACCACTTTCAAAAGGTATGGCACTGCTGATTTTAACATTTTGCCTGACTGGAAGTCCATTAACTAAATGATACCTAGCTTTAAAAATAAAAAAAGTAGTTTTCCATCTTAAAGACATATTTTTCTTATTGTTTGAATTGTAAAAAAGGAGTACATTGTAGAAAATACAGTTGAAGAAAAAATATTAAATGAAAATTTATCTTCATAGGCATTTTCTACTCAATTTCCATGGTTAAAGAACTAAGACTCTAATATTAAAGTTCTAAATTAAGCTGTGTATATGAGTGTACTAATAGTACTTGGTAGCATGTATAATAATCTGTCACATTGCTTTTCTAACTAATCATTAATGAATTAATGAAAGGGTTTCACTGGTTTTGTACTGTGTAACATAATGAGATACACAGTCTTTAAGGCTTTAAAAGATTTAGGATTCTATTAATGAAAAATAATTATTATCCTACAACTGTAATTAAGTATAATTTGCACGGAACTAACATTTTCTAATCCGTAAACATTAGCGACGTCAACAGTTCCTCATGGAGCTGCTAACTGCTCTGCAACGTTTTTTTAAATGAAGATAAATGGGCTAATGTGCTGGCAAAGAGGGATGTGGTTCAGAAAACTAGTAACAGCATCTAGGCAGCAGGCCTCTGGGCAGATCTGGGGAGGCACATCAGTGCCTGCAGATGCCTATCTACAGCTTTAGGTGCCTAAATACCCCAGGTCCTTGGATTTAGGTGAAACACAAAAAGAGAATGATGCATATGCTGGGAGTGATTTGCAAGGTGAAAAGTGAAGCTGCCTTTTGCACTCATTTTATGGATCCTGGGGACTTGGCAGAGCCTTTCCTTGTGCCGTAAAGAGCTGTCCGATGGCAGTGCTAAGGGCGGGTGCTGGAATGGGATTGATTTACTGAGGCTTAATAAACTGCTTGTTAAGGAGTTTGCTTTTGCTGAGGTTTTCCCAGGAATG
>NW_009919672.1:53588-57997 GCF_000696875.1 Nestor notabilis
CTTTCCTTGTCCCTGCTGCAGGCTGGGAGTACGCCTCATGTCATTTATGGTGGCTTGTTTGAGAGGCAGTAAATCGTTGAACTGATCTAAGTCATTGTTGGTGTTTCTGTACTAGTTGACATCAGATTACAGGGAACAAAATCTACAATTTTGTCTCTGTTTTGACACACCCAAGAGTCACCCACTTTGTACCACAGAATCACAGAATGGTTAGAGTTGGAAGAGACCTTAAAAATCATTTAGTTCCAACCCCGTGCCATGGGCACGGACATCACCTACTAGACCCGGTTTCCCAAAGTCCCACCCAACCTTGCCTTGAACACTGCCAGGGATGGATCGTTGCTTTTCAGCACAGGTATACCAAACAAACATCCATTTTGCCTCTATCTCCCAGGCTGAACACACTGACAAAGTCACAAATAGCAACCATGGATTGAGTTTGCTGGCCTAGCAGATGGTAGATGGCATAAACTACTAAAGCTGGAGTTTTTTCCTCTTTCTGCATGTCTGGGTGGTAAAAAAAGAGCAAATTTTACTTCTGCCAGTTTCTCTTTCTTAGCTGAAATATTAATGGTCTGTTTTGTGGATGGGAAAGTCTAGAAAGAGTGAGCTATGCAGTTCTTAAAAATATTCCCTACCCCTTTTTCGACTTGCAATTTTAAAGACCTAAAATTTACAAACATTAACATAGACAAACTTGAGGTTATAAATCAGTCATGAAAGAGAACGTAGCAATGAGTGTCAAGAAGATAGAAGGTGTCTCTAGAGGTGAGGAACTTACAAGTCATGTAAACTGGGTCCTGCACCAGCTGCACTCCACTCTTGCCATGCAACCTTAGGCAAAGCTATTTTCTAAGCCTATGGAGACCAATACACTTTAAATTGCATTACCAGGGGCTGAACACTTGACTTTACACTATAAGGCTGTTTTAGTATTTTGGAGATTTGTGTGCAATTTTGAAGGCATTGCTGATTTATAACCACGTGACATACTGCAAAGAGTATTTGCAAAGGTCAAATTAATAACTGACAGGGACTCTACTGGAACAGAAGAATAAATAGAATTTGTGATATTTTTTAATGTTGTGATATGTTAATTTTATGTCTTTTATCTATGTGCATTTTATTAACAGCCAACACTGTGTTTGCCTCACAACTTCCTCAGTGAGAAGTGCATGGCAAGGGAAGAAGAGAAGGCTATGGGAGGTTTGGAGGTTGATTTAATTTCTTAGCTATTATTCAAGGTGTATTGGAAAATAGCTTGTGAACAGATTTACCCTGAATGTTCAAAGTAAGTTTTGCAGGCTGAGTGAAGATCTGTAATCATCTAATAAGGAGAAAGAACAGAAATAAACAATTTAACCAGTTTTAAGATGGACTTAAGCAACAGTGGTCTTAAATGATACTGAATCTTAATGATCTACTGGGGGCTGATGGGTTCATCCATCAGAGGAGGGGAAGAGCATCTTTGGTCACTGGCTTACCAAGCTGGTGAAGAGGGCTTTAAACTAAAGTCACTGGGGCGGGGAACCTCAATCCATCCCACTCCTACCAGTTTGATGCCAATGCCAACAAGAAATATCAAGAGCCTGGAAAAGGATTGCAGGTCAGGAGGGCACCTGAAGAGCAGCACAAAGGAATTCCGGCCACTCCAGACAGTAAGTTGGCTTCATCGGGGGCCCAATTTAAATGCCTCTATGCAAACCCATATAGCATGGCTCCTCTCCAAGAGGAATTAGACATGCACACCTTAAGATCATCTAGTTCCAACCCCCCTGCCATGAGCAGGGACACCACACACTAAACTATGTCACCCAAGGCTCTGTCCAGCCTGGCCTTAAACACCTAGACTAGATGTGTCTTAAAAGTGTTCAACTCTGGGGAATCCCCACTTCCCTGCAGAGATTATTCCAGTGTTTGATTGTTCTCATTGTGAAAAATTTTCCTCTAGTGTCCAACTTGAATTTCACTGGGAGTAACTTGTACTGTCCACTGTAGAAGACCATCTAGGGAACCTGAATGTGCACACATCCATGGGACCCTATGAGATGCATCTGAGGAAACTGGCAGGTGAAGTGGCTAAGACACTACCTATCGTATTTGAGAAGTCATAGCAGTCCAGTGAAGTTCCCACTGACTGGAAAAGGGAAAATATAACCCCCATTTTCAAAAAGGGAAAAACAGGACAGACAGTCTTACCTTGTTGCCTGGCAAGATTATGGAGGAGATCCTTCTGGAAACTACGCTAAGGCACATGGAAAATAAGGAGGTGACCGGTAACAGGCAGCATGGCTTCATTAAGGGCAAATTGTGCGTGACCAGGTTGGTGGCCTTCTACATCAGGCCTACAGCCATGGTGGATAAGGGAAGAGCAACTGACACCACCTACCTGGAATTTTGCAAAGCATTTGACACTGTCCTGTATGATATGGGTTCAAACTTAAACAGGGGAAGTTTCGGTTAAATATAAGGAAGAAGTTCTTTACAGTGAGGGTGGTGAGGCACTGAAATGGGTTGCCCAAGGAAGTTGTGAATGCTCCAACCCTGGCAGTGTTCAAGGCCAGACTGGATGGAGGCTTGGGTGAGATGGTTTAGGGTGTGGTGTGCCTGTCCAGGGCAAGGGGGTTGGAACTAGATGATCTTAAGGTCCTTTCCAACCCTAACTATTCTATGATTCTATGATATCCTTGTCTCTTAATTGGAGATACATGGACTTTACAGATGGACCACTTGGTGGATAAGGAGTTGACTGGATGGTTGCGCTCAAAGAATTGCAGTCGACAGCTCAATGTCCATGTGGACAGCAATGATGAGTGGTGTTCCTCAGGGGTTGGTATTGGGACTGATACTGTTTAACATCTTTGTCAGCACCATGGACAAGTTTGCTGGTGTGTGGTTGGCACACTGGAGGGAAGGGATGCCATCCAGAGGGATCTTGACATGCTTGAAAGGGGAGCCAGTGCCAACCTCATGAATTCCAACCAAGCCAAGTGCAAGATCCTACACCTGGGCCAGGGCAATCCCAGGCACAGCTACAGGTTGGGTGGAGACTGGATTGAGACCAGCCCTGAGGAGAAGGACTTCAAACTGTTGGTTAATGAGAAGCTCAACATGACCCAGCAGAGTGTCCTTGCAGCCTAGAAAGCCAACTGCATGCTGGGCTGCATCAAAAGGAATGTGGCCAACAGGGTCACCTTGAGAGAGGCGATTCTTTCCCTCTGTTCCTCTCTTATGAGGTCCCCCAGATCTGTGTTCAGCTCTGGGACCCCCAGCATAAGAAGGACATGGACCTGCTGGAGCAAGTCCAGAGGAGGGGCATAAAGTTGATCAAAGGGCTGGAGCACCTTTCCTTTGAAGACAGGCTGAGAGAGTTGGGTTTGTTCATCCTGGCTCAGGGAAGACCTTAGAGCAGCCTTCCGGTGCCTAAAGGGGTCCTACAGGAAATCTGGAGAGGGACTATTTACAAGGGCCTGTAGTGACAGAACAATGGGGAGTGGCTTTAAACTGCAAAAGAGTAGATTTATGTTAGATAATAGGAAGAAATTCTTTACTGTGAGGGTGTGAGACACTGGAACAGGTTGCCCAGAGGACCCGTGGATGCCCCATCCCTGGAGATGTACAAGGCCAGGTCGGATGGGGCTTTGAGCAGCCTGGTCTATTGGAAGTTGTGCCTCGCCCGGGGAGGGGGGAGGGCCTGCCTGTGGCAGGGGATTGGAACCAGATGATCTTTAAGGTCCCTTCCAACTCAAACCATTTTGTGATTCCATGCTTCCATGCTTCTATGATTCTGTGATGCTGCCTCTCTTCCTCAGTCTCCTGGGCTTTTTTGATGACTTACCTCCCTTTTTTACATCTTGTCAGTATTGTGTTCACTTAGCCTAATTCCCCACATCCATCAAGGCCCTCACATAAGCTGCACACAGCAAAGAACATTTGCATGCTGTCCTCCACCCCCTTCCTACATTGTGCTGATATCTGGGATCCTTCCAGTACCTTTTGTCATCACTCCTAGGATGCTGTTCCTTCCTCCCTGCTCATCCACCTTCTGCCCTCCTTATCAGTCAGAAAGGCAATTGTGTGTATAAACTGTTATCGTAAAAAGGTTGCTCTCAGTTTTCTGGAACAAATTTTTTCATACATTTCAATCAATGTCTACTTTAATCCTCTTACAAAAAAGTGTTATTGTGTATAAGGAGAACGAAAGAAAACAGAAAGAAGTTGTCGTTAGCAGCTACATCTTTTACATATCTATATATTTGGTTGACCAGATAATCATAGAGACCTTTTAAAAAACTTTACAAAATTTCAAAGCAGCAAGAATAAAAATGTGATCTCCCTAAAGTCTCCTGCGTTCCATCCTCTTTCTTCAAATGATTCTAAAAAAACTTTTGAGAAAATAATAATAATAA